>NC_045432.1:67002670-67305700 GCF_902635505.1 Sarcophilus harrisii
GCTTCTGTTAACATCAGTTCGTGTAAATCTTTCCAGGCTTCTCTAAAATGAGTCTCTTCCTCGTTTTTATAGAACAATATTATTTCATTATTTTCATATAGAATAATTCATTTAGCCATTCCCCAATTAATGAATTTCCATTCATTTTCCTACTCTTTGCCTCCACAAAAAAAGAGCGACTACAAACATTTTTGCAAATGTGAGTCTTCCCTCTTTTATGATCTTTTTGGAATATAGACCCAGTAGTGATACTACTGGAACAAAGGGCACTATGCAATGTTTTATTTCCCTTAAGACATGGTTCCAAATCACTCCCTAGACAGAAGGTTTTTCAAGGGCAAATGTTGAAAACTGCCTTTGCTGTGTGTTTTGAAAATAAAAAGCCATTCATAAAACTTAAATAAATTAAATTTACAAAGAAAAGAAAAATACCTGCTACATAGTAAGCACATATCTGGTACATGATTAGTAGTTATTATTATTAATATCTGCCATGTGAGGCCCATCATGTGCCCATGGTCTCTCTTATCTCTGCAGAGAAAAGTGTTTCATCATCTTTTCTCTAAAGATCAACACATCATTTCAATTTATCTGAATTTAATTGTCTTTTAGTTTTGTTTATAATGCCAAAATGATCATGTATCTAGCGTTCTAATACAACTGTCTCATCCCTGCATCTTCATATACATCTTCCCATGTTCCTCTGAATGTTATAGTTCTCTTTTTTATTGAATAATAACAGGCCATATATTTACATAATAGAATAAGCTCAGGTATTAATAATAAAAATGCATGCTTTTTGTTAACCACACAAGTGCTTCTCTTAAGTATTTTGCAAAGTGCAGGACCTCTCTGTCACAAAATGTATTATTTATGAATAAAATATATATTTTTTAAAAATTCCCCCCCCCCCCGGCCCCGGGATGGTTGAATCATCTCACAACTACACCAACAATACATTAGCATCCCAGTTTTCCCACATCCGTCTCCAACATTTATCATTATCTTTTCCTGTCATTTTAGCCAATCTGATAGCTATGAAGTGGTACCTCAGAGTTGTTTTAATTCGCATTTCTCCAATCAATAGTGATTTAGAGCAGTTTTCATATGACTAGAAATGGCTTTACTTTCTTCATTTGAAAATTGTTCATATCCTTTGACCATTTATCAACTGGAGAATGGTTTGTATTCTGAGAAATTTGACTTGGTTCTCTATGTATTTTAGAAATGAGGCCTTTTTTGGAAACACTGGCTGTAAAAACTTTCCCTCCAGCTTCCTGTTTCCCTTCCAATCTTGACTATGTTTGTTTTGTTTGTGCAAAACCTTTCTAATTTAATGTAATCAAAATTATCCATTTGCATTTTTAAAGTTCTCTGGTTTTTCTTTGGCCATAAATTCCTCCTTTTTCCAAAGATATGATAGGTAAACTATCCCTTGCTCTCCTAATTTGCTTATATTGCCCTTTATGCTTAAATTATGTACCCATTTTGACCTTACTTTGGTATGGGTGCTCTTTGCCAAGTATGTGACATACTGGTTTCCAGTGTTCCCAGTAATTTTTATCAAATAGTAAACTTCTTATCCCAGAATCTGGAGTCTTTGGGTTTATGCAGTAGGTTACTCTAGTCATTGATCATTGTGTATTATACCTAACTCAGTCCATCACTCTGTTTCTCAACCAGTACCAATTGGTTTTGATGACTTCTGTTAGGACATCATCCTTTGTATTTTGTTTTCATGAATTCCCTTGATATTCTTGACCCTTTCTTTTTTCCAGAAGAATTATTATTTTTTTCTTGCTCTGCAAAATAATTTTTTGACCGTTTGATTGGTATGGCATTGAATGAGTACATTTATTTATGTAATGTTGTCATGTTTATCATATTAGCTTGATAGATTTTTTTAGTTGTTTAAATCTGACTTTGTGTGAAAAATGGTTTGTAATTGTATTCATATAATTTCTAGATTTGTCTTGGCAGGTAGACAGCCAAATATCTTATTTCTGCAGTTATTTTAAATAGAATTTCTCTTTCTAGGTCTTGCTGCTGGGCTGTGTTGCTACCATCTAGAAATGCTTATGATTTGTGGGAGTTTATTTTCTGTCCTGCAGCTTTGCAAAAGTTGTTAATGTTTCAAGTAGTTTTTTGGTTGATTCTCCAGGATATTATCTAAATTACATTAGTTTAATGTTGGGAACATTTTGAAAGCAAGGTTAAGTTTTCTTAGAATATTGCCTTCTCCAAAATGTAGTTTAGGTCCTCTACTATCAGGTTTCCTGGCCATTAGCTATCTGCCCTCTAGAAATTGATCTAAACCATTCTCACACATAGGACTGAAGGCAGACTCCTAGAATTGGAGGGGTCCATAGAACTAATTTGATCCAAATCCCAGACCACTCCCACCTCCATGGGCCTCTTAAAACTAAGGCCAAGAGTAGTGGGGGCTTTTTCAAGGTCACATACCTGTTTAGTGGCAGAACTGGAACCAGAACTTGTCAGTATTAAAAGTGTTATGTTTCCTGCTCATAATTGGGAAGCTTATTCAATCTCATGGTATATTTGCCTTTGGGAGTCCATATAAAACTATTGAAGCTGAAGTATTTCTTAAATTATTCTACATACTTTTTTCTGCCAACAAAAATATTTTTCTCCTTGAATAAAATTATCCGATGATCTTAGTGGTCTTTTAAGGAGTGCAATTAAGTTAAGCTGAAGTGCCATTTCCTTGGCATTAGCCATGAAAATTATTTAGGGTGTCAGATGTAATATGTTTAGGCTTACCCTCCCCCCCCCCAAAAATCCTATTTGTAAAATGGATAAAATAATGGCAGCAAAATTTTTGAATACTTAAGACACTAAATAAGGTCAGGGAACCTCCTTTTTTGCCCAAAGCATCAATTTATTTTTAATCTAACTTTTTATCTCTTTGGTGAAAATGAACTCTGATAAAGTTTTCCTTGTGACTTTGCTGTTGAAGAAATGAGTAGGCTGGGTTTTCTTTGTTGAATTCCTTAGAATTCAAGAAGAGAAAGTCTACAAGGGGATTGGGCTAATTATTTCAACTTGCTCCAAGGCCCTCAAATGCAAAGAGACTATCTATACCTTGTTATTGTTATTCTCCTGAGTGCAGTTAGACTCAGGGTCAGTGATCAAGGAAATTTTCCAAGGAGGAATAGAGAAAAGTTATCCTCATCCTGACAAGAAGTGATTACTGACCTAAAGATTTATCTAGAAGCAGCTGGGAACCTGTGAGGTACTGAGGACCAGCAATTAGCCTGGACGACCTGACAAGGAACTGGAGAAATGTGGACTCCTTTAAAGCAGGGCTTCTTAAACTTTTTCTATTAGAATGAGAAATTTTTACTCAACCCTGGGTATAGAGGTACATAAAATAAGTATTATACAGACCAAACATTTACTGCTAATAAAGCCTAAAGAAATTTATTTTCAAACAATTCTTTGATATACATATAATTTTACCATTATGAAAGATGAAAACAAATTTGCCTACTAATCAGATGGATGTGCTTGTTTATTTTTACATAAAGAATTAAACTTGGTGAAATAGTTGATACATTTTACTGTTGCCAAATTTTTCGTGACCCCCCCCCCCATTCATTTAATGAAATAGGGTTGTGATTCAGTTTAGATAAATTTTAACCATCTCCATGGTCCATTATTCACTCTCATTGAATCACTGTCTATAGTTATTACAATTAAAACTGGCAGCATGGTAAAGTGAAAAGGGCTTGCAAATGGGAGCTGAGAAACCTGACTTCCAGTTCTAGCTCTGCCATAGACTAGCAGTATGATTGATCTTCAATAAGGCTTTTCTTCTCTCTGGGTTTCAATTTCCCAGTCTTGTGGAATAAAGAGGCTGGAATTAGCATAGAGAGAGGACATCACACAGGGTTAATATCAAGTTGTGGAGAAGATATTTTCTTGTAAATTAGTACCACGGTCATCTCAGTTACATTAAACATCACCAAGCTTAATCTTGGCCTGATGGCCCCTCAGCTAAATTTTCCTGCAGTTCCTCATATGTTACCAACTTCCTTAAAGTGATCACATTGACAGTGGAATAACCCTTGTCAGTTTGTTTTTAATAAACTCATTTATGAATTATTTTCCATTGATGAAATCGAGTACTTTGAGCTAGAAGGGACCCTAATGGGTCCATCGAGTGCCCTCTCCTCATCTTAGAGGAGGAAACAAGGCTAACACAACTGAGTTTCCATATCCCTCCCTTACTGAAGACCTTCTATATTGCTACTTGGATCAATCGCAACTTCTGAAGTTGGGCATTTAGAGGTCTTCATAGCCTGCCAAGTTTCCACCTATATTTTGATCTGTTTTATAAAATCACCCTCCTGCATGTAGCCCGTGATTCAGTCAGACTGACCTACATGGAGTTCTCCATTCATGATATTCAATCTACTATTTCCTTGCTTTTGCACAGGCTGTCCTTGGTCAAAATATCCTCCCTCCTCACTCCCTCTCTTGAAATTCTCATGTACTTTCAAAGCCCAGCTTAATTTCACCTTCTACTTGAGGCATTTATTATTAATCTACAATCATATATACATGCATATGTGCCTGTATAGGTTTGTTTTGTTTTATATACACACATAATTGTTTCAGTTTTGTCTGACTCTTTTTGTGACCCTATTTGGGGTTTTCTTGGCTAAGATATTGGAATAGTTTGCTTCTCTAACTCGTTTTACAGATGAGGAAACTGAGGCAAAGAAGGGTAAGTGACTTGCCTAGGGCCACCCACCTAGTGAGTGTTGTCTGAGGCCACCTTTGAACTTAGAAAGATGAGTCTTCCTGACTTCAGATCCAGCGATCTCTCTACTGGGCCACCTACTTATATGTATATATTTATATATCTGTATCTCTCTATCTATCACCAATAAATGACTGTTGATTGATGATTGCACATGGATTGTCTAAGGCCCCATAGCTGGTAGAAAGAAGGAAGGATCGAGCATTTATGTAGCACCTACTATGTGTAAGATGCTATATGCTGATCACTTTACAAATATTATCTCATTTGATCCTCATCATAACACTGAGAGATAGGTGACAGTATTATTCTTTTTTACATTTGAGGAAACTGAGGCAAATAGTGACTTGCCCAGGGTCACTCAGCTAGTAAGTCTAACAGTTCACTTAGTGTCTGAGGTTAAATCTGAATTTGGATCTTCCCGATTCCAGGTCCATCTTTCTAGTCACTACACCATTTAGTTGTTTATAGACGGCCGAGCTAGTTGGCAAAGTGGATACCCCCAGCTGCTGACTCATAACTGAGCAAGATAGGATATTTTCCATAGTGCTAATATTTTTGAAAATTAAAATAAAAATGTACTCACTGTTGGAAATTTAGTTATAGTATAGAACTATAAAAGTATATTAATATTTCCAAATTTTCAGAAAATAAGTCACATAAAAACTAATGGGAAAATAATACATGATGACCAGAAATAGGGGAAATTAAATCCCCAACCCTCTTATTTGGAATTATTTAAGTAGTTAGTGATTACCTACTGTGGGTCTAGCTCTGTAACATGGAAGATGGGCAATAATATATCTCTATAGATATATAGTTCACCTGTGTGGGCATAGTCCACGTCTCTTTGGTAAATAAAGGTTAAGTAACACAAATCAAGAAGAATGTAAGGTAGCATATGATAAAGTGATCCAAAGGGTAACCCAGAGACACCTGGCATAAATACTCAAGGCTGCAATGATTTGCAATGATGATTTGTGCATGAGAAATAGAACATTGTTACCCAAGAAATGTCTGATCAGAAAAGGAGGTGGGAAGAGATATAAAGGGAGAGTGAGGACAGAAGAATGGACCGCCTAAGCTACATTGGTGCCCGTGAAATGTTAAAAAGACATACCTCCAGGGCATTGGGTATGAATAACCCTAGAAGGGTGGTAGCGTTCAGTATGACTCTTTGTGAGCCTATAGACTATAGAAAGTCAGGTCCTACTATCCTCCGCTAACTCTTGATATCTGCTCAGTCTCATAATAGGATATGGAAGGTCACTATCAGAAATCACACAGAGTGAGAATATCTTCACTTGCCTCACTGATGTGATCAGATATCCTTTTGAAATACTGGTGCATAGATATAATCAAGTGCTGAATTATGGTGCTCTTGAAGATCTTTTAACCTCATAGGAGAGACAAAGCAGTAAAAGATGGTTCTCGATCCACAGTGCTGTCTAGCTGCCCCAGTGAGTGTCATCTTTAAAGCTGGCACAGTGAAAGTGAAATCACAGGAGGGGAGGTGAAGGGAGGAGTCCAAATGAAGGCAGCAGGACGATTGAGACAAACTGGAAGACTCACTGTCCCCTTGAGATGCTGAGCCCTGTGTCTTTTCTCAGATAGTCCCCCGTCCTTGGCATATATACCTCATCCGCACTCCCCATTTTCCCTGATCCAGCAGAACACCCACAGCTGGGGATCCCCCTCAATGGGGGGTCTTTCTCGGTTGGTAGCAGCAGGTGGGCAGAGGTGTGGGGATCCTTCTTGGGGGCAGGAATCCTTGGGTACCCACATAGCTGTATTGCCATATGAGCCCCTCCCCTCCTCTGGTCTAGCCCAGGTGCTGGCATGTGCAGTTCCCCCATTCCACCCCTTCCAGAAGAGAGCCCTTTTTACCTGTGCCAGGCACACCAAGCCCTTTCTCTTCTCCTGGGTCTCTAGCCCTATAATACTTCAAAATCCACCACCCAGCACCACTGAGTATATAGTAAGAGATTAAGCAGTGTCTCTCTGCTTCGTTCAAGGGAATTAAATTCTTTTAAATGGTAGTGTTGGATGAGGTGGAGAAATATTGCATGGGGTGGGGGCTGGGAATCGGTTGGGATGAGGTGGGGGTGGGACGGGGTAGAGATACGATCTGCCCCCTAACCCTCTAGGAGCATGCTTCGGCAGGGTAGGTTGTGGGAATAGCGGGTATTGGACAAAGCTAGTCATCTCCGAGGTCGTGTATGGTTATCGATGGTGGAATAGACTGGGATTTGTTATGTGGTAAAAGAGTGCCGAGGTGTTAGAGGGCAGATAGTACTCCATTTTAGCACGAGCTGAGATGCTAACGAGTTTCTGTCTTCTGTGGCAGGTCCTTCCAAGAAATCCCACCCAGGTCGCAGTTTCTAACGCTCAGATTCAAATCTGGGAGTCTGGGCGGTCTGTCGAGAGGCACCGAGTGAAGCGCAGAGAGGCTGAGGCGCACATTGGTAGCGGGCAGCAGCAGGCAGGTGGAGAGCCTTTGTGTAAAAGATGGCTCCCAAAAAGGATATCAAAAAGCGCCCCCAAAAGCCCAGATTCCAAGAGGGTGATCGTGTGCTGTGCTTCCGTGGGCCTTTCCTGTACAAAGCCGAGTGTTTGAACGTGTCTGTGAAATACAGGAAGGTGACTTATCAGGTCCGTTACTCTGGGGTGAAAGAAAAGAATTCCCCAAAGGCCGAGGTCACCAACGTTTCTCAGCCTGATCTTTGCCAGCCAAGCACCAGTGAGGCCTGGGACGCTGCAGCCCCCGGTGCTGATGACTGTGATGCTGGCCAGGCCTTCCAGAAGCGCCCCCCGCCCCAGGCTGAGTGGGAGAAGGAATGGGTTCCACAGAGCAAATTACTCAAATACAACCCTGCCAATCTGAAGAAACTAAAAGATCTTAACCGAGCAAATCAGTGCCAATCTGCAGAAGGGGCTGTGTCAGGGCCAATGACCAGAGAAAAGACCTCTTCTCTCCAGAAGAATAATGCCGAGACCTCGCCCGTAGCAACGCCCAGACGTACGATTGTCCGAAGAAACATCACTCAAGTCGAAGAGCCTGTCAGCACCATCGGTGACCAACCTAAACGAGGAAGAGGGCGTCCTCCTGGGAGTGGGCGTGGGCGTGCGCGTGTGGTGGTACCTCGGAAGAAACGGGTCCAGTTCAACCTCGCTGGAGATGACAACATCGATGACGACCGCTATCAAAAATTCCTCAGAAACACCGAGGCCAAAGTCCGTATTCCCGAGGAACTGAAGCCATGGCTTTTGGATGACTGGGACTTGATTGTTAAACAAAACCAGCTTTTTCATCTCCCTGCTAGGAAGACCGTGAATTCAATTTTGGATGACTACGAAGATTATGAAAGACTCTCGAGAAGTGCGGATGATAAGTGGATGCAAGATGTTAGTGAAGTGGTGATAGGGATCAAAGCCTACTTCAATGTCATCCTGGGCTCGCAACTGCTTTACAGATTTGAAAGACTACAATATGCTGAAATCCTGGCCAGTCTACCTAATGTGCCCATGTGTCAAATTTATGGAGCCCCACATCTGTTGAGATTATTTGTCAAAGTCGAAGAAATGCTGACCTATACTCCTCTTCAGGAGCAGAATTTGGTTTTATTGTTACAGCACATGCATAGTTTCTTAGATTACTTCGCAAAAAATGTTTCCGTTTTGTTTAGTTCCAACGAGTATGATGTTGCTCTTCCTGAGTATTATCGTATGGCTTTATTCTGATGGTCTTATCACCATAGACCATCATATATCATCATAAAAGTGATCACATTTGTTCAACTTGGATTTTGATAGCTGATGACACAGAAAATTGTACTTGTGCCAAACATGACCAATGTTCTTCAAAATTTCAAAGTAAAAATTTTAAAGGCTGTTTCAGTTGCTTTCCTTTAAGAACTGCGACTTGTTTACATGCTAGTGAGTTAAGTGGGATGTTATTTTACGCAGAACTTAATTCTGTTGAACTTCTTTTACAACAAGCACTTCTAAAATCTGCCTTCCTGGGGAATACCAAAGCGTCTTGTGCCAGAGGTTGAGCTTCTTATAAAGACTTACTCACTTGGGTTCATTTTCTTCCGTGGTTTTGAAGTATTCAGCAGCCCCTCGATTCCAATACGTGTGGGAATGGGAAATGTCAATCCCACCCGGAGAGGGGACTATGGACTCTAAATGTGGATGTAGAATTAACATTTTCATTTTTTGTTTGTTTTTTTTTCTACTTTTGGTTTGATTTTTCTGGCACAAAATGACATATGGAAATATGTTTAAAAGAATTACACATATTTAGCCTGTAACAGATTTCTTACTGTTTTGGGGGAGGGGAGATGTAAGAGGAGGAGGGAGAAAAAACTTAGAACATAAAGTTTTACAAAAAATGAATTTGTAGAGTTATGTGTATTTGAAAAATAAAACTTAATTTTTTTACTTTTAAAAAAAATTCATAGCCCCTGCTTGAAATTTGACTATCATTCTGGGGCCATATTTTCTTTTCCAGATTATTGAAGATGCTTTATTAGTATTAAGATTATCTAGGGAGCACGAATGTTCGAGAGTTGCTGTATAAATCCCAGAAATAAATCTTTACTGAAAATTAAAATTGTTTTCAACTTTATTTATGAAGTAAATGAATGGAAGTAAACTATGAAGTAAACTAATTGATTACTCCTGAAGTCAGCAGTCTGAACATTTTACAATTTGCCATCTTTAGGAATAAAAAGGTGAGATGCTTTTCCCCCGATTTGACTCTCACTTAGAAAAAATTCCTAGGGATCAGGGAGTTGATAAGTGGGCCATCTCTCATTTGCTTTTGTTTTTTTACTTATTTGGTTCTGTGGGACTATAAATGAACTGCTTTGATTTGAGACACCCGTGTCTGGATTAAGAGATTAAGAGTAATTAATAGTATATGATGTATTGTTTCTGAAATCATTCTTCCCTAGCTAATGTTTAGAACAATTGAATGAACTTTTCCATCAGATTGACTTGTTCCCATGATTCATCAAAAATTATCTAACTTCTCTAACTCAGTATATACGGTCTCAGGGTGCCAAGAGACTGAGTTTTGTTCATAATGTTGAGATTGAGAATGGTCCCCAAAAGTTTGGGGGTCACAGACTGATGTTAGCAAGGTATCTCAGAAGAATTTATTTGCAGCCTTAAACCCATCTCTAAGCCAAGGGGCCAAGTTTATTGCAATTGTAGCACCAATAGAAGCGGGCTAAGTTCCAAATGAATTTAGCAAGGAACCTGGAGAAAGCAAACACCTTTATCCAGTTCTTCATGTCTTTGCTATGCTCATTTTATAGCCTACAGGTAGAACTGAGGAGTGGTCTCAGGAATTGGTTATCACTGACCAGCAGATCTAGGTCTATCCTAAGGCCAGAAGACTTTAGAATCATTGACAGAGACAGATAATGCCCTTAAAGCCAGAGGACCTTGGGATCTCTAATATATCTTTCCTAAAATCTAAGGGAAGAAATATTATATTCCTAGGCCAGAAGACTCTTATAATCATTGACAGATGGATTACCAGAACAATCTCAGGCTCACAGATTCCAAAGCCAGACCATTGACAGATTGTTAGGACAGAAGTCCCCCTGAGGTCAGGGGACCTTAAAATTATTGCTGTCTCCCCTAGAAGCTATTACATCATTTCCGTTCTCAAGCAGTTTGACCTTTCACATTCATTTGGGACAAAGGGAGGGGAGATCTCATCTTCTGGAGCTGCTTCATGCTGATAAGAGTCAGAGAGCTGTCCCTGCCTAGGGGGTGCTAACTGAGGAGGAGGAGTCGCGTGACTTGAAGATGGCGGGGTGGCATTCAAAGGGGTACTGAGTGTCGGCATCAGTTGTTAGCTGATGGTATTCGGGGTGAAGGATTATTTGGAAGTTCATAGCTTGGAGTCTGGAGGAAACTAATCTACAAGTAGGAATGTTAGTTCTCAAAAGCTTCAAAGAAGATCATTATGAGGAAGTTTATTTTTGTCATGAAAAGTCCCTTTTCTTTCCATATAGCTCCATGAGCGTGCAAAACGTGTCAGTATAGATGTTCACACTCATTCCTTTCCCCAATTCTACAACTCCGTGAGGGCAAAAATGCTCTGAGCCTAGTGAGGGGTTAGAACCGCTAATGGTTGGCCTAGGGTGAGAGCTTAGAGGCTTCCTCTATTAGAAGGGCTGCAGCAGCTAGCTCTAAGGCAGGAGGGTCACCAAAGACACCACGTTTCTTTGAGAAGTAAGCAAGGGGTCTGGGATAGGGTTCCAGAGACCCTTATGACCTGGCCCAGCCTTCCATCAACATACAGTGTAAAAGGCTTTAAGTAGGCCTAGGCCGGGGCAAGAGATTGGTTTAGCTTTCAGGGTCTCAACAGACTGAATAATGACTGACAAGACTGTGTGAGCCTTTAGACAAAGAAACTTTATAGCCCTGGGGAGGAGGGCTGGAAGTTTGGGGTTTTTAATGGCTGCAGCCAGAGAAGCTTCTCCAGTGGGGCTGCAGATCAAGATGCCATCTACATACTGAATAGCCGGGGCCTCTCCAAATATGTGGGGGCTGTCACGGGAGCCCTGTTATGGCCATGATTGCCCATGTTAATCGGTGGGGGGGTTATGTTCCCCTGGATTTGCCCCTTTGAGAGCAGAAAGAGATTGTGAGTCTTTTTGTGATGCTCTGCCAAAGAAAGCATCTTTACAATCTAAGGTAGCAAAGCATTTTATCCCCTGGGATTCTTGTTGTGCTGCGCTCGTGGCTTCCACTGACCACCGGCTCTGATGATAGAAATTTGCTATAAGACAAAAAAGCATCAAGATGGGTCCTTCAGGCTGACTCGGCCTGAGAGCACACACATGGCAGGATAAAGCATCCTTAGATCTGTTTGACAACCGATCGTGCAATAATAGTTCCACCTCAGCAGGCGCAGAAACAAAGAAACAGAACTGGGAGACTGAGTCAGATAGATCCCACCTTAAGCAGAGGCTAAGGTTGGTCCTCCCAACTCTTGCCCAGATAAGACCTCCATCTGTGACAGTAACTTAATGGCATTTCTCTTGAATGGTGGGCTACTGCCTTAATGATCAGGCAATCAAATTCGAAACACCAAAGAATATCTGTTCCAGTCCCAAGAGATTTTATCTCTAACAGCAAATTTCACCAATCACAGCTTAGAGGGCTACCTACATTATTTTTAAACGTTGACCAGGACTTAAATATGGAGGAGATTTCGTTTGATATGTTTGGTATGTTTAAACTTATCCTGGTGCAAAGAACTGATCATTAAACCAACTTGTAGGTTCTTGGTAAACAATTCCTTTTTTAGGAACTATACATCCTCAACAGGCTCAGTTCTCAGGGCTGATGACCTTGCTTACCCCGATGCTTTCAAGAAAACTGGCAAGGTCACAAATTAAGGGGACTTGACAGAGACCCCAGGGAAGGGGCTGAGCTTGCTGTAGCCCACCCCAACTATTCTTAGTGTTTTGTAGGGACGGTGCTGTTTGACACCTCCTCCCAGTCTGTGAAGGGGGAGAAAGGTGTTGCACACCTCATACTTGGAGGCGAACTGATAAGCCTTTCGCCTCATCCCTCTTGTTCCACACACGGTAATTACCAATTTTAGGTTTCGCACGATGACAATAACTCCAAATAACTTAATTAACAATTCTATTCCCTTAAATAAGTTTCCCTTTCATTTTAGGGAGAAAACAAGGCAATCCTGAAAATTGAGATAGAACAGATTTTTAAATTGATTTAACTTCAGTTAATGAGATTCCCTCGATTCTGATTAAATGCTCTAGACAAACAATTGTCATTTGGTTATTTTCCAATTCACACAAATCGTTTCTTTTGTGAGCCAGGAAAAGAGTTAAGGTGCCAGATTTTTACTGATGCGGCCCTCAGAAGTCTGACCGTAGATAACTCAAAAGCAGGCTGTTTGTTGCCAGAGTTTTAAAAGTAGTAGCCAACTGCTTCTCTGCTTTCCTAAAGTTCCCAAACTCTTGTTAACACTATCCAGGCGAATAGATTCCAAGCTACATATCCCTTTAGTGGCCTTTAATTGGAGCTCTTTGAAAATCGCTTTTACTATCATATCTCAGATAACAAATCGCCAAATTACTTTACACACACCTAGAAATCATTTACCTCAACACTGCCATTGTATCTTGGTCCCATCTAATACCCTAGAAAGTGATGAAATATGAAGCAATTATATCCAAGAAAGCAGTTAACACTCATATAGCACGGTTCATGCTAAGCACTTTGGCAATCACGTGATCTTCACCACAGCAGTTATTTCTCTTAACAAATCAGAAAACTGGGCAGAGATAAAATAATTTGCCATCAATTACATAGCTAATAGATATCCACAACAGAGAACTGTGGGTCTGCCAAATGCAGAGGCTGACTGGCTCTCACTTCACAGCGCCATGCTGGGTGCCACCAGGGCTACCCACATCCTTCCCAGGCAGTCGCTGGACAGAAGCTGCTGAAGGCTGGGGTGACTGGTGCCAGGATCTCCCTCTGAAGGTAGTTTCCGGTCCAGGCCTCAGGGAATGCTGACCACGGAGCCTGACCTTCACTCCATCTCCATTCCCCCAAGCTGGGTCGGGGAGGTGCTTGGGCAAGGTTTTGTGGGGTCCCCGTGGTTGCTTCCCCTATTTCCACAGGTGAGGCAGAATTGGCGTTTCCCTACAGTACTTTAGCATTCTCTTTCCTTAATATGATCTGAGACGAGAGGAGTTAGCAAAGAGAGGGACTTGGGGTATAGTGATCTTGTTAGCAATCCTTACAATGTAGATACACTCAGATGCACTCTGGGAAGTGGAGTGGGTCCCATAATACCTTCTGGGGTTCCTTCCCAAAGGAGCAGAAGGGGACTCCAGCCAAGATAGGGTTAGTAAAAAGTGGCTTTTTCCTTGGGTTTTATTTTTGCCTTTTTCTTTGAGAATTGGGTAACTTCCTAGAATGATCCCCAATTTTTCAGGAATTTTTCTTGCCATTTTTAAATGAGTGATTGCCCAACTTTTTCATCATTGCTCTCAAAATCTTTGAGAGTCCGCTAAGATGTTATTTTAATTTTCATCAGCTAACTTTATTGTGCAACTCCCAGCTTGGGCGGAGCTGAAGGCCACAGGAAAAAGTTAGGCTTTTTAATTATTCTTCCCAGCATTCTAACTGCAGGGTTGGGTTTTTTTTTTTTTTACTGGTTGCATTTTAAATCTTTCCAGGTAACAAAACTAGCTCACAGAACGAATGTGACACAGCTGTTCTGCACAGAGATACAGACTTGGAATAATGACGTGAAAGAGGACTGTCCCATCTTTGCCAAAAGCCAGAAAATTTTGCCAGAAACCTTTGTCTCCTATGGCGTCCCAGAGAAAAGGAAAAGGTGGCAAGTTTCCCTACGAACTTTGCTGAAAATCGCAAGAATTTCCAAGCCTGGGCATCCCCAGTCAAGGAAAATTTGCTGAGTGTGGAGCTCAGGACAAGCCAGAGAAGCCTTCTCTGGTAGCTTGGGGTGTCCCAACTATAGGATTGAGGGAGAAAAAATGGTGGGGGGCTCAGTTTGACAAGAAGGGAATCAAGCCGGGGGAGGCCAGACTCTCCCTGTACCAGGCCACCAAATGTTGAGGTTATCATTGACAGACAAGACTGTCAGAACAATGGTACTCTAAGGTCAGAGAGTCTCTGGATCACTAATGTATCTTCTCTAAAGTCTAGCCAGGGGTCCTCAAACTATGGCCCAGGGGCCAGATGCAGCAGCTGAGGATGTTTATCCCCCTCACCCAGGGCTAGGAAGTTTCTTTATTTAAAAGCCCACAAAACAAAGTTTTTGTTTTTACTATAGTCCAGCCCTCCCAACAGTCTGAGGGACAGTGAACTGGCCCCCTCTTTAAAAAGTTTGAGGACCCCTAGACTCTAGGGGAAGAAATATTATATTCATAGGCCTGAAGACTTTTACAGTCATTTACAGACATTAGCAGAACATATATTTGAGGGAATTTTACATTAGGAGAGGCAAAGTAGGCTGGGGATAGGGAGATGAACATGTTAAGTTGGGGAAATCTAGATTCAAATCTTGCTTCTGACCCAAACTTACCGTGATCTCGAGGAAATTACTTAACCTGCCAATGCTTTCTCCAGGCTGCTTTCTAGCACTCGTAATTGTAGAGAAGGTCTGATGCTGGATCCTCAGACCAGTGCAAGCGCAGGTCTAGTTCTTAACCCTTTCACGGAGAGTGATAGGCCACCTTTGGGTACTGACAATATTTCACGTGGCTTTTTGCCTTTGGTTATTGGTTGGTGTCAAGAATGATCAAATGCATGTTTTTAATACTTTGTAAATGAGAGACTCGATCTCTAATCTTCTAAAAGTACTACAATAAGATGAGTTTCATATTTCATATTTAGAAAAATCCATAGTCCATTTCTAATCAAATTAACCAAAAGATCTGCACTAAGGGTAGAGCTTCTTGATTCTTCCCAGAAAATCAGTTAGAAATTTGTCAGCCAGCGATGTCACAGACTGAAATCTCTAAAGGTCAGTCATCAGTCACCACCAACCTCACGAAGTCTGGTGAATTCTTCCTTGGCTCACTTCTTCAATATCCATTCAGACAAGCTTTCTCAAAACTCTTCCAGTACTTCATTATAGTAGGGATGGCGGCTGGACCAGCAATTTCAATACAGATCAGCACCTTCTCTGCAGTTGATAGTCTTAAGGGCCCAGGGTTGCAGCCAGTAGTTTTCAGAGGCTTGACTGGATCCTGTCTTTGTATTCTTTCAAGCTGGTTTTCTCTCATTCTTCCACTGCCGCTCAAATGAAGGACCGCAGACCAGTGAGAATATTTCTTTTTTTTTTTTTTAATTTAATAGCCTTTTATTTGCAGGATATATACATGGGTAACTTTACAGCATTAACAATTGCCAAACCTCTTGTTCCAATTTTTCACCTCTTACCCCCCCACCCCCTCCCCTAGATGGCAGGATGACCAGTAGATGTTAAATATATTAAAATATAAATTAGATACACAATAAGTATACCTGACCAAAACGTTATTTTGCTGTAGAAAAAGAATCAGACTCTGAAATATTGTACAATTAGCTTGTGAAGGAAATCAAAATGCAGGTGGGCATAAATATAGGGATTGGGAATTCAATGTAATGGTTTTTAGTCATCACCCAGAGTTCTTTCTCTGGGCGCAGCTGGTTCAGTTCATTACTGCTCCATTGGAAATGATTTGGTTGATCTCGTTGCTGAGGAGGGCCTGATCCATCAGAACTGGTCATCATCTAGTATTGTTGTTGAAGTATATAATGATCTCCTGGTCCTGCTCATTTCACTCAGCATCAGTTCGTGTAAGTCTCCAGGCCTTTCTGAAATCTATCCTGTTGGTCATTTCTTACAGAACAGTAATATTCCATAATATTCATATACCACAATTTATTCAGCCATTCTCCAACTGATGGACATCCATTCAGTTTCCAGTTTTAGCCACTACAAAAAGGGCTGCCACAAACATTCGTGCACATACAGGTCCCTTCCCTTCTTTATAATCTCTTTGGGATATAATCCCAGTAGTAACACTGCTGGATCAAAGGGTATGCACAGTTTGATAACTTTTGAGCATAGTTCCAAACTACTTCCAAAATGGTTGGATTCGTTCACAACTCCACCAACAATGCATCAATGTCCCAGTTTTCCGCATCCCTCCAACAATCATCATTATTTTTCCTGTCATCTTAGCCAATCTGACAGGTGTATAGTGGTATCTTAGAGTTGTCTTAATTTGCATTTCTCTGATTAATAATGACTTGGAGCATCTTTTCATATGACTAGAAATAGTTTCAATTTCTTCATCTGAGAATTGTCTGTTCATATCCTTTGACCATTTTTCAATTGGAGAATGGCTTGATTTTTTATAAATTAGAGTTAATTCTAGTGAGAATATTTCTTTGTGCCTAAGGAAAGCCTGGCTAGGTGGGATTCATGGATAATAGTGCAGTTCAGTCCGACCTTGAGTTGGTGTTATCCAGTAGTTGGCCAATTGGTACAGATTTTTGATGATTAATTCTCCCCTGGGTATGGTGCTTCATAACAGTCATTTCCTGTCTAGCCTGTCCTACACAGATGCTCACCTGTGGTAAACTGATGAAATATTCAGTGACATTTCTGCTGCTTCTTTTTATCTAGAGTGTAGAAAATGTGAAGAGGAAAAAAAATATATCTCAGCGCAGCAGAAAGGAAAGCATGTTGTTTTTTAATCCAAGGGACTGGGCTAGGAACTCAATCACAGTTAGAAGTGTAATCACAATTGTAACAGTATTTGCCTCATTTCAGTTTCACCCAGACTCTTGTTCATCCTTCGTTTCCAAAGAGGACTAATGGCATCACAGGATGATGTTATGACTAGTTTATGAGCTGGATTTAAACAAGGCTCAGTTGTACAGTCATTGAAGTCCGGGGGCAAGACAAGAGTTAGGCTGATTGGGGACGGCCTGGGATGCAGCCGATGACCCCGGGGTCTTTGCCGCATGAGCGCCTGCCTTCAGCTGCCTGATTCATGGCCCTTGGACCAAATGGTTCATTTGGTCCCAAGTTCTGCCAGGGGAAGTTTTTGCATGCTCGGGATAGATAAGCCCTAACTCACTGGAGGGTTTGAGCCCCGTCGGTTGCCTTGAACCTGGTTTAGCCTCCCTGCTGAGATGGTTTTGTGGAACTTAGGTGCCTTCTCCACATGCTGGAGCTTCTTGGAGCCACAGAAGAGAGTTGAGGGCCAGGTAGTCACCAAAGGCAGAGAAGCAGCCCCGAAAAGGACTTAGCAAGCCCTCACACCAGAGACTCCAGTCCTCCCTGGACACCCCATCCATCCAGATTATTGGCAAAGGTGTCGTCTTCGGCTAACCAAGCATTTTCATAAGGTCTGGTTAGGATGATTAGATCTTTTAGAACAGTGGTTGAAGTTCACTCAGGCGTCCCCAGTAAAACATATCCAGAGAGGCTTACTTAGCCTTTCTTCCTCTAGAGTTAGAATTCAGCGGTAAGTAGGGAAGCTCACTAGCGCAGATACGTGATTTCCTGTACAGAAAACAAAATTATGATGTGGTCATTTCACTTGTGCCCAGCATATACCTTGAGTATATCTGACCGTGTGAGGCTTGTTAGAATAAAGAAAGCTGATTCAACTCTGTAAATCATTTACCTCAACTACAACTGGAGGCACGTTGTCTAACCAAGTCGACCTTAAAATGTGGAGGACAGAACTTGAGGCAGAAGCCATTTATATAATTACTTTTTAAATAAGACAAATAAACTCTCCAGAACTCTTCCAGCACTTGTTCTCTCTTCTCTCTCCTTCTCTCTCTCTCTCTCTCTCTCTCTTTCTCTCTCTCTGTCTCTGTCTCTCTGTCTCTGTCTCTCTCTGTGTGTCTCTGTCTCTGTCTCTCTCTCTGTGTCTCTGTCTCTCTGTCTCTCTCTGTCTCTCTCTGTCTGTCTGTCTCTCTGTCTCTGTCTCTTACTCTGTCTCTCTCTGTCTCTCTGTCTGTCTCTGTCTGTCTCTCTGTCTCTCTCCTCTCTCTCTCTGTCTCTCTCTGTCTCTCTGTCTGTCTCTGTCTGTCTGTCTCTCTCTCTCTCTGTCTCTCTCTGTGTGTCTCTGTCTCTGTCTCTCTCTCTCTGTCTCTGTCTCTGTCTCTCTCTGTGTGTCTCTGTCTCTGTCTGTTTCTGTGTCTCTGTCTCTCTCTGTCTCTCTGTCTCTCTGTCTCTCTCCCTCTCTCCCTCTCTCCCTCTCTGTCTCTCTCTCTCTCTCATGCTCTTGCACTTCCTCAAGGTCTCACTCTCATTCTTTCTCTTCCCCCCTCTGTCCCCGCCTCTTCTTTGGCTCCACAGCTATTAGAAATATTTTCAAAGAGTACCTCCTTAGAGTAAATGACCCACGGTACTTCTCAGCACAAGTCGCCTTCCTGCTTCCTTTTTTGGATCCCACTTCAGATAGCTCAGGGATACAGAGAAATTAGGTGGGATACGTTATGTATTGATGACTCATTGCAGATGCAGAAACCTTTAAAAAGCATTTGGGCCTAAACATTGACCCGTTTTGCTTGTCACAGCTTCAGGGTCCAGTTTAATTGGCACAAGGTTCTGCCTCTGCATGTCTATAGAACTTTAGTTGCTGAATTTCTAATTTTTTATTTCCTTTTCTAGAATCTGCAATTATTTCCAAGTTTTTCTACTTCTGAACAAGAAACTACTCCTGTACATTTCGAACAGACTCTACTGCACTGTGGCTCGGGTTATTTTCTATAAAGAAGGAAAGGGAAGTTAGGTTTGTTATTTTTTAATCTCAAGGATCTATTTCCCATTTAGTAATCTTTCATTATAGTCTTCATCTAGTATTTCATAATAGCTAATGATAGCTAACATTTAAGTAGCGCCTACTGTGTACCAGGCACTTTATAATTATTATGTCATTTGATTTTGATACCAAAAACAACCCCTTTGGGGTAGGTCTTATTATTATTATTACCATTTTACAGGTAAAGAAATAAGTGTTTGAAGCCATATTTGAATTTAGGTCTTTCTGACTCCAGGCCACTATATTAAGACCTAGGGATCCAAAGAGAGGTGAAAACACAGCCCTCACCCTTCTTGAGCTTACCTTCTAATTGTGAAGATGACATGCAGAGAACTATGTATACTAGATGGATACAGTTTGAATGAAAGATAATATTAGGAGGAAGGGGAGTCATAGCGGGGGGGGAAGGGTATATGCAAGAAAGACATCCTGTAGAAGCTGAGACTTGAACTGAGTCCCAAAGGAGACCAGAAAAACTAGAAGAAGGAGGTGAGAAGTAGAGCATTTCAGACAAAAACTGGTGAAAAAGCTGGATCCTGGAGACAAGTGTCTTATTGGAGGGACAGCAAGAAGGTCAACGTTGCTGGACTGGTTTTAAAAGAAACCAACCAACCTAGAAAGGTAGGATGGGGTAGGTTGTGAAAAATGTTTAATGTCAAAGCTATTTGTATTTAGGTGTAATAGACGGCTGCTGGATTTTATGTAACAGACAGAGAGGGGACACATTGTGACGTGTGTTGGGAAGCTCCCTTGGGCCACCCGAGTCAGGGATAGAGGAAAGTGGAAATAGACACGAGGCAGGAAGAGCAGAAGGGTATTGTGTGAAGTGTTGACCTGTATCAGGTGGCTGGGTGAGTGTAAATAAGGGTACGTGTTTTGTATGAGATGGTGTGAAGGGAGAGATGACTAGATCTGAGACCAGATTGAATATACGAGGTGAGTGAAAGTACGTTATGAGGATAACACTTAGACTCTTTGCCTTAGGTAACCGAGAAAATGATGGTGCCGTTACCTTAATAGTAAAGTTAAGAAGTGGAGGGGGTATGTGTGTGTGTTGTATATGTGTTTATACGAGAATAAGTTTTGGACATGTTGCATTCAAGATGTTTGTGGAACAGCCACTTTGAGATACTCAAAAGTCATTTGGAGATTTAGGTCCTGCAACTCAGGAGAGAGAGCGGAGCTAGATGTCTGGATCCTGGAGTCATTTGCACAGAAAGATCTTTCTACCTGTGGAGACTGAGGACAGCAAAGTTAGATGATATAATGATTCTCAATGGTTAACTACCATATAATCAAGGAAATACAATCAGTATGAATTCAGAGTGGGGATTACCTCCCCTCAAAGAAGCACAGTTTCCTCAAATACTAGGGATGTTGTGGTACACTGGAAACGGGAACAACCTCTTCTTGGCCCGGTACACCTTCTCCAGAGCTCTGGGGGGTATTTATTATGCGCCATTCACCTGGCCTAATTTCCATAGGCCACTCTCTATCTCCTTACTCCACCTGAGATGGAAAAATGACTCATTGGGACTTTTTCTGATTTAGGAGCATTTTCTGGGCACATTTGGAGAAGTTTTATGGATGAGAGCTTGACTATACCGTTTGTTTCTTATACCACCATATTGGTTCCAGAGCAAAAGCTTTTCAGTTTCATGTAATCAACACTATCTTTCCTATCTTTTGTGATCACTTCTCTCCCTTGTAGAATTAACAGTTATCTCCTAGCCAGATCCATGAAAGGTATTTGCTCTGGTTCTCTTTAAAATTTTTTATGTTTTGAAATTTCGTATTCAAGTTAAGTAGGCATTTTGAATTTACTGTAATATGTTGGACTAAACATAATTTCTGCCAAACCACTTTCCGACTTCCCGTTAAATTTTGTCAGGGATTTCTTTTTCAATGAATTTATGTTGTTGACTTTATTAAACAAGTTATTCATTGAGTGTGGTTAATTCTGATTTTTTTCAAATCTAATTATCTCCACTTACCTACTTTTCTGTTCATTTACCAGTACTAAATGGTTTTGACAATTACTACTTTATAGTTTACTTTGCATTCTGAAAGTGTTATTACTCATTAGTACTCTTTTTTCATTTATCTTAAAATGAATTTTGCTATTATTTTCCCTACTCTGTGAAGTATGTTCTTGATCATTTGATTAGTATAGTTCTAAATGAAAAAATCTATCAAGGTCATTTTGAGTATATTGGAATTGCTCAGTTATGAGCATTGAATTCCTCCTAATTGCTTATGCCATCCTTTATTTTTCTTTAAAGGGTCTACATCCTTCAAAGAGAGAGACAGAGAAAGAGAGACAGAGACAGAGACAGAGAGAGAGAGAGAGAGAGAGAGAGAGAGAGAGAGAGAGAGAGAGAACCAGGGAGGGAGAGAATGAGAATATTGGGTTTTGCTAGATTGACTCCCATTTTGTAGTTATTTTGATAAAAGTATTAATGACTTTGTGCTGCATATATCCTCTTAAAAACTCAAGTGATTGTTTCTCTCACTACCTCTCTGGCCATCAAATTCCTCAAATATAAAACAAATTGGTTGGACTATATGATCTATTATAGCCTTTCTTTCTTGAAGCTCTTATGAGTTAAACATGTTGGCTGTCATCTCACTCCACGGCCACAAAGGGATTCCACTGTGTTTACTACCTTCCTGTACTTTTTTCCTTGTCCAAGTGGCTTAATTTACACCTTTCTTCAAGTTCTTATGTTTTTTTTTTAATGCAAGCCAAGAAGCTGATTAGTGATTGAAGTCTCCTCAACACTAGCATGAATTTAGAACTGGGACAGAATGTGGGAGGTGGGAGCAGGAGCCATTTAGGGAATATATGTTCTCCAGAGATGGTGGGGAGAAGCAAGAAATGAATTTTTCTCAGGAATCTGAAGTGCCATCATTTCCATATTATTTCATGACAATTGACTGTGTTTCTGGCACAAGGAAATACGAGGCAAGTGTGTTTGCACGTATGTGTGTGTGCGTGCTCATGCTAAATGAAATATATCTAATGACTTAAAGAAAAAAATGCTGAATGGGGGGGCACTTAAATTCATTTGAACAGTGATCTTTTCTGTCTTGCCAGCGGTAGGCATTTTTGGAGCCATGAGCATATGGAAGAGTTACTGCACGAACATGAGCTTGTCTGTGTGGGTGTGTTGTGTGAGTAGGGCCACTGACATTCACGGAGCATCTGGGAGTTTTGTTTATTCTGGCAAAAGACACCTTTTTGATTTAAAGCAAATGAACTTTAAAAAAATCTTGTCTGACTCCCTCTAAAATTCCCTTATGATAAGTGATTCTCAATGACCTCAATTGCCTATCTCAGCCTAAAGTCTCTGTTTTGATCCAGGATTTTCACTCTAGTTCCAGTATAGAACAAAAGAAAATCCCCATTAGCTGGGAGATACTCGTGCACACTCACACTCATAGATGGTTATGTTTTGAACACAATCGGTAATTCAGCAAAAGATTCTATATACATTTTAATTCAATAATTTGTTATTGTATAATCCGTTAACTTCAAAAAGGATGTCTTCTAAAAAATGGGTGTTGATGATTCGTGATAGAACAAAGAAAGAATAAACTATTGGCGTGAAAGATATTTCAAATGAAAAGTTTTGAAGAAAATAATGAATACTGTCTTTGCAGTGCTTTATGGGGTGGTTGGGATTATGTATGGTTATTCCAGAACCGTCATCACTAGAAAGCTTATTCCAAAGTTTCCTAAGGATTTTTTATGGATGTCCTATCTGGAGGATATATTATCAGGTGGGGAGAAGCAGGCCAAACAATACGTATCGGAGTTAGGATTTGATTCGAGGTCTCCTGATTCCAAATTCAGTGCCTTTTCTATTATACCTTGTTTCTTCCTTCCCTGCTCATTTAGGGAAAGCAAAAAAAAACCATCAATGATTTACCAATTGTGAAGTTTTACTGCATATTTTTTCCTAGGACTTCTTGATATAGTCTGGAGGTATCTGTGTAGATGGGGGGGGGGTGTTGATCATAGCAGTTAGTGAGTGTAGTAGATTAAATGCTAGACAAATTCAGGAAGACCTCAATTCATTTCACTCTTTTGATCTTCAGCTTCCCCACTTTGAGTGCATGATAATTATACTTATGCTACATACCCTGTAAGACTATTAGATAGATCATATAAGGTCCTTTGTATAACATGCTTTACAAACTAAAGTTCTATATAGATGTCATTTATGCTGCTGTTGAAGAGATAGGACAAGAAGGGAAGAAAGGTGGAGGAAAAGTGAGGGAAATGATCTCCCATAGTTGAGGTGAGCAGGTAGGTAGATACATGATTAGCTTATTTGATTTTCAAAGAAAGAGTGATACCAAATTGCCAGTATAAAAACGAAGAAGAAGAATTTACAATGAATGAAGAAATTAAGGAAATTACTAGAAAATATTGTGCCTACCTATTTGTCATTAAAACTAACAACCTAAATGAAATTGGTGAATATTTATAAAAATACATAATTTCTTCGATTAACAGAATAAGAAATAGAGAATTTACATAATGCATTCTCAGAAAAAGAAGTTGAATAAATCATAAATGAGTAATGAAAAGAAAATCCAGATACCAGACGGATTTAAAAGCAAATTCTATGAAGTGTTTAAGGAATAGCTGACTCTAATATATTTGGACATTAGAAGTTTGAAAAGTTAGGAAAAGAAAAGGTTCTGCAAATTCTTCAATGACACCAATAGGTTTCTTATATCTATACTAAGGAGAGTCAAAACAGGAAAAAGTATAGACCTACCTTTTTAATGAATATGGATTCAAAAGTTTAAAATAAATTTTTAGCAGAGGCTTCGGCAATATGTTACAAAGACAATATGCCGTTATGACCTGGTTGTACTTATACCAGGAAAGCAGGGCTATTTCAGTATTAGAACAATTATTAACATAATCAGATATATTAATAAAAATAAGAAAAGTTTGTAATTATATAAATAGATAAGGAAAAAGCTTTTGACAAGATACAACACCCATTCCTGTTAAATACTACCATCACCACTAGAAAACAAGAATAAATGCACCTTTCCTTAACTGAAATAGTATCTCTCTGAGAGGCAGTAATGGGGTACCACATTATATAGAGATCTGGGCCTACGGTCAGGATGAGTCCTCTTCCTGAGTTGTAATCTGGCTCAGACACTGACTAGCTGTGTGACCCTGGGCAAGTGATTTTACCTTGCCTGCCTCAGTGTCTCCCTCTGTAAAATGAGCTGGAGAAAGAAATGGCCAATCAATCCAGTATCTTTGCCAAGAAAACCCCAGATGGGATCAAAAAGAGTGAAGCGTGACTGAAACTGCTGACTGGTACATCTATTGAAAACTGATCAAGAGGGAAAGGGAGGGGAATAAACGTTTAGAGAGCAGCTACTATGTGCCAGACACTATTCTAAATGCTTTAGAAATATCTCATTAGATCCTCCCAACAACCTTGCAACATAGTTACTATTCTTTTAACTTAAAACTTGAAGAAACTAAGGTGAAGAGAAGCAAAGTGACTCGTGCAGAATCACACGGCCAGGAAGTCTTGAGGTGGCTTTTGAACTCAGAAAGAGGAGTCTTCCAGACTCCGGGCCCCACGCTCACTCTATGGTGCCCCCCAGATTCTGAAGAAGACATAATGGAGATTAACCAGAGGCTTTTCTCAGTAAGATCTGGAATTACACAAGTATATTATTAGCACCAGTGCTATCTGATGTAATGCTAAAAATAGTATAGCAATAAGAAAAAATAATGGAAAGAAAGAGGCTAACGGGAAACAAAATTGTTGCTTTTTGCACATAATATGATGGTACGCTTAGAGAATGCTAGAGTATCAGACGAAATGAATTAAAACAGTTCAGCAAAATGGCAGGTGTATTCACCTAAACCATAACTTTTTCTGAATGTTACCAACAATTCCAAGCACAAAGAGATCCAGTTCATGACCAAAAAAAGGATAAAGATTATTGAAGCTAAATAGATCATTTTAATTATATAAAATCAAAAAGGCTTTTTACAAGTAAAAAACAAGACAGATAAAATTGGAAAAGAAACAAGTACTGAAAAAATTTTGTAACAAGTTTTTCTGATAAAGATCTGTCTCATTTCTAAACTATACAAAAACTGATAGAAATATATAAGACATTATCCAATTGATAGACAGATAATATGAACCGGCAGGTTTCAGAGGAAGAAATCCAAGTTAGCAGTAGCTCTATGAAAAAAATATTCCAAATTAGCCATAATCAGAGAAATCCAAATTAAAGCATTTCTGAGGTTTCACATCGGGCTTATCAGATTGACAAAGCTGATGATAAAGAAAAATGGCAAATGTTAGAGTGTTGTAGGAAAACACATTAATGAGCTGTTGGAGCCGTGAATTGGTCTATCCATTCTGGAAAGCAATTTATAACTTTTCTAAAAGTTGCTAATCTTATATATCTTTTGATGCTCGTATCCCAAAGTGAAGTAAATAAGAGGAAAAGGGCCCATTCTGTACAAGTGATAGTCATTGCAGCTCTTTTTTTGTGGTGGCTTAGACCTGGAAATAAAGGGGTGTCCGTCAATTCCAGAATGGCTAAACAAATTATGACATAGGGTCGAAATGGAGTATTGTACTATAAGACATGATGAAAAGGGCTGTGTCAGAAAAACATAGGAAGACTTCTGTGGTCTAAAGTACATTGAAATGAGCAGAATAAAGGGGGCAAACAGCAACAATAGCTCAGTAAAGCTGGACAACTTTTTAAAGATTTAATAATTGAATAACTCTAATGAATGAAATGACCAACCAAAATTCCAGAACTCTGATTATGATGTATGCTACCTACCTTCTGACTGAAGAGTAATGGGCTCAGGATGTAGAAAGAGATGTATTTTTGGACATGGACATGGGTAGATATTTGTTTTGCTTTTTGATGCATGTTGTCTTGAGTTTTGTTTATTTGTTTTTCCAGTGGGGGTATGTGAGAGGGAAGAGCAACAAAAAGGGATGTTTCATTTTTTGATATGATCACTTTTTAAAAGGATAAAGTCCTTAAAAGTTCACAGTAAGGTATGGGCAAGAAGAGAAAACAGTTCTCAATTGTAGATAGATCTATGGATGGCTCATCTCCGCCTCCCCCTCTTTGTAAAGCCTTCTTTGAACCACATGCTAAAAAGAGAATCACCGATATTTATTGAAAATGTTACCAAGTTTGAAATGGAAGGGAATATGATGGTTTGAAGACAATCTTACATAGTAACAATTTATTTGACATGGCTGATGTATGATTTCTTTAAGTGAATTGTCCAAATAACTGGTTTGTTATTTTTAATACCAAAAGACTATTTAAACTATTATTAATTTGAAATATGTTAGATGCTTCCCTGTCTTATTATGCAGAGTATACTGAACATAATTTCATATTATTATTAAAAATCCTCATTAAGGATATCATTTATTATAGGATACTACATTGTTACCTCAAATGCTACTGGTGCTCCTGTCCAGTAGTAGTCTTGTACTTTGATTATATTATTGTTTGTATTTTACTTGTTCATTTTTCATGCTCTGATTCGCATTATGGGATCTCCCTCATTAAATGAAGACAAGAATTATGTCATATTTATCTTTTTGTCTGCTTCAGGGTAGGACAGTGATTAGCACTTGTGGTTAATAAATTTTCATTGAACAAATTACCACAGAATGTCAGGGTAGGAAAAAGCTGCAAATACACCTGTGTGCGGATGTACAATCTCTGCCTCAACCAAATATCTGCATAATTTTAAGCAATATTCATCTTGACTCCCACTTGAATTCTGACGTTACTGAATTTCTACCACACAACGCATCTCATTTCACCTTTTGGAATGTTTGGATTTTTAGAAAGGCTTTCCCCTATTTTGTCCTGAAATATTCCTCTCAAAAAATCCTACCCATTGTTCCTAGTTTTGCTCCTTTTTCACATGAAAGTCCTTCAAATAGTTGAAAATAGCAGTTCCGTTTGTGAAATATTCAAAATTCCTTCAACTTCATCTCATGTGGTAGTATATCCTAGCTCCTTACCTCCCAAACTTAGTCGTCTTCCCTTGGATGCACCCCAGCTTGTCATTATCTTCACTAAAATGTGTTGCCCGTAATACAATATGGCATTCTAACAATAAATGAGCTGAAAAAAGAAGGATATTACAGGATTGTTTTAGCTTACTTATCGTAGACTCTAAACTTACAGTAGCATAAAATTGTATTTACTTTTGAGTTGATGGATCAGACTAATAGTTTTGTAAATTCTTTCTGTATTTTGTATTTCCCCCAGTATCCTCATTTCCAAATATAACACTGCCAGTCCCCTGCCAAGCAAGCTATGCCTTGTAACAAAGAATAAAAAAGAAAGAGAAAAAAAGCATTTTGAACAAAATCAACCAACATATCAGACACACCTGATAGAGTGTATAATATTTCATATCTTTCTATGGTAAGAAGAGAAAGAGGTACGTTTTTCTCATTGTCTTTCGATGCCAAGCTTGGTCATTATAATTATACAGCATTCAGTTTTGTTATTTCTGTTAATATTGTTATAGCCATTGTATATATTGTTTTTCTGTTCTTGTTTGCTTCAAGCAGTATCAGTTCATCTAAATCTTCCCATGTTTCTCTAAATTCTTCATATTCATTTTTTCTTGTAGCATAATAACATCCCATTATATTTATGTTCCAGTCTTTTTAGTCATTTTCCTACTAATGAATATCTTATTAATTTGCTACCACAAAAAGTGCTACTATGAATATTTAATAGATAAGGGACTTTTTTGGTAGTCTTTGGACTCTTTCGTCTATGTGTCTTACAGTGGGATCTCTGGGTCAGACAGTGTGGATTTTTAGTCAGTTATTAGCATAATTCAAAATTTCTGCCCAGAATAGTGGACCAGTTTACACCTCTACTAATAGTGTACTACTGTGTCTTTCTTTCTGAAATTTCCCTGATATTGACTACTCCCACTTTTTGTCATCTTCGATGGTTTGCTTAGTATGAAGTAGAGCTTCAGGTCATTATAATTTCACTGTTACTGAAATGATTTTATCTTTTGTGACAGTCTCAGTCCCATGAAGGATGAAACTAAATCCTCCTCCTAGCATTATCTTGGAAAGATACTTGATCTGGTTCTCTTTTTCTGCGGGTGAGGTTTTATATTCAGTTCATGTAGCTATATGGAGCTCATTCTATCAACAAGCATTTATTAAGCACTCCTTATGAGTCAGGAACTGAGAATAAAAACAATATAAATAAAGCAACCCCTCCTCACAAAGATGTTGCATTCTACCAACAGGAGAGACAACAAGGAAATACATAATGAGTACATAACTAATACATATAAAAATTAAATTCAAAGAAATACAAAGTAGTTAAATTATAAAGTTGTTTGAGGTAGAGGGCACTAGTGGTTTTGGAGATAAGGAAAGACTTCACAAAGGTGGTGCTTTTAGTTGTGTCTTGAAGGAAAAGAGAGATTCTATGAGTCGAATGTGGAGAGGGTCGTATTTCGACAAATTAAGAACAGCCAGTACAAAGGCCTAGAGATGGGATATGTATTGTCATGTGAGGAAGAAAGCAGGCCCATTTGGCTAGATCACAGAATATGAGAGGGATGGTAAAGTCCAAAAAGTCTGGAAAGATAGGTTAAAATTAGATTGTGTAGGATTTTGATTTCAGAAGCAACAAGAAACCACTGGAGGTAATTGAGTAGGGAAAAGAAATCTGACATAGTCAGTTGGGCACTTGTGGAAAATCACTTTGACTTTGGAGAAGGAACTAAAGTAAAGAGAGACTTGAAACAGTGAGATCAGTTAGACCTGCCATTGTGATAATCTTAGGTAGATGGGCTATGTGGATAGCAAAAATGAGTCAGATGTTGGAAATGTTATGGAAGGAGAAACAGGAAGATTTTGGCACTGTCTGGATTTATGGTGCAAGAAAGAGTAAAGAGTACAAGATAATGCCAAATTTAAGAACCTGGGAAAATGCCTGGGGAATTGATAGGGTGGTTTAGAGGGGGACAGGTAGTGAGTTGTCTTTTGGACATATTAAATATGGAATGTCTCTAGTAGTGATAAAGGACTGAAACTCAGGAAAGAGACAGACGTGACAGATCAGTCAATTGATCTAGGAGTTCTCAGCATAGAAATTAATGCTGAATAGCTTAGCAAAAGAGAACATGGAAAAAGAAGGAACAGGGAACCTTGGACAGAGTTTTGAGGATGAGTTACAGTTAGGGGATATTATTTGGATGACTAACAAAAGAGATTGAGAAGAAGCACTTGGATAGGAAATAGAATTAGAAGAGAAAAATCTCATCATGAAGGTCCAGAGATGAAAGACTCTCAGATTTAACAATTAAGATATCATTGGTAACTTTGGAGTAACTGCTTCAGTCAAATGATGAGTTTTGAAGCCAAGTTGTAAAAAGATGAGGAGCAGGTCAGGGGAAAGGAAGTAAAGGCAAGAAACTGAGGCAGCTTTTTTCTATGAGTTTGGTTGAGAAACAGAGAAAAAAATATACAGGATAAGTGCTTAAAGAGAGATAGGTTCTAATGAAAGGTTTTGTTTTTTTTTAATGGAAGAACACACTTGCAGATGTTTAAAGGTAATGGAAAAGGAACAAATAATTTCTGAGAGGTTGGAGATTAGAAAGGGGAGACATGAATGAAAGACCAATCTGCTAAAAAAGGTAGGAAGGAATGGGATCAAGTTCCCATGTAAAGGTTGGCCTTAGAAAAGAGAATGGCCGCTTCATTGTTAGAGACTAGGGGAAAGGAAAGGAGAATCAGAGGTGAAGTCAAGGAGTTTTGAGGTGAAGACAAAGAAGCTGAGGGAGCTCATGTTGAATTTTCTTAACAAAGTAGAATTCCGGGGGGGGGGGGGTATGGAACTAAGATGATATAGTAAAAATCAGGATTCACCTAAACTCTACCAAAATCCCCTGCAAATAACTTTAAAATAACTGCTCAAAATGAATTCTGGAGTGACAGAACCAACAAAAGAATAGAGTGAAACACTTTCTTAGCCCAAGATCACTTAGAAGATTGGCAGGAAAGGTCTGTCTCACTAGGGTGAGAAGTGGAGCACAGTCCAGCAATGGTATCCCAGCAAACCGGTAAGAGTCCATTGTGGTAACCAAAATGGAGCAGTGGTTTCCAGAGCTTTCAGCCCAAAAATGGTAAATTGAGGAGATAACAGGGGACCATATGCTGGCACTGGGTACAGAACTCTGTTGCGTTGTCCATTCCAAGTTCCAGTCCCAGAGAAAGGAGGAGCACTAGCACTCTAGAGTATGTGGCCACAGAGGATCTGGAATACCGGTTAGTTCCAGGGCAGAGAAGAGTACTTATAATTGCTCACAGACCAGAGCATAGACCAAGAGAACCCTGTTCACACCTCTCATTAGATCATACCACTTTGGAAGAGGAATGATATAGGATAAGTGCTTAAAGGTTTTAGTGGAAGGTTTTGTTGTTTTTTGTTTGTTTTTTATTTAATGATATTTAAATGATGTGGATGTTTAATGCGGACTTGCCCAGGGTCACAAGTATCAAATATCTGAGGCCAGATTGAACTCGGGTCCTCCTGACTTGACAATGTTCTGACCACTGTGCCATTTTAAAAACCAAATGAGAGGTAAAGAAAAAAAATGGAAAAATGAAAAAGAGTGATGAAAAAATGTAGGGGCCAGAACTCTGAAAAGGTATACTTGAATCACAGAATGGTGCTTATGGCTGCGCATGCTCAATGTGATGTAGTGAGGTAAGCGTCCTGAAGGATTTAAAGGCTGAGGGAGGGACACAGAGCTCTCAGCCGCAGCGCTCTCACTCATAGCTCTCAGTCAGAGAAGAATTCAGGCTCCAGATTCCAGAGTCCAGACTCCATCTCTGACTAGCCACGTGGAAGCTCTCCTGCCTTCTTTACTCCTCCACCTTAAAGACCAAGGACTATGGGTGATCCCAAGGTCCTCCAGAGAGCTAGCCCGGACATTACAAAAGAATATCATGAAAAAACCTTCAACATTTTGGCTGAGGAGGCACAAAATAACTGAAGAAAATAATACTTTAAAAAAGAGAGTAGGCCCGATAGTAAAAGAGGCATCAAAATCCAAGGAAGAAAAGAACTCCTTAAAAAAACAAAGTTGGCAAAATGGAAAAGAAGATACAAAAGCTCCCTGGAGAAAATAATTCCTTAAAAATGAGAATTGGGCAAGTGTAAGCTAATGACTCCATCAGACATCAACAGACAATAAAACAAAATTAAAAGAATGAAAACAGAATAAAAGAGAGAGATTTCACTGGAAAAACAGCTAACCTGGAAAATACATCCAGGAAAGATAATCTTTTAGATAGCTTTTTTATTTTTTCCCCAGTTACATGTCAAGAACATTTTTAGCATTTATTTTTATAAGATTTTGAGTTCCAGATTTTTCTATCTGCCCGTCCTTTTTGACAAAGATGACAGGCAGTTTGACATAATTTATACATGTGCTATCATGTAAAATATTTCCATAATAGTCACATTTGTTAAAAAAAAAAAGATACAGATACATCATAAAGAGAAAAAAAACAACAGAAAGAAGTGGAAAAATGCTTTGATATGTATTCCAAGTCCATCAAGTCTTTGTCTGGATGTGGATAGCATTTTCCTTCATGAGTCCTTTGTACTTGCCTTGATTTTGTCCTTTGTACTTACCTTGGATCCCTGTGTTCCTGAGAAGAGTTGAGTCATACATAGTTGATCATCAAACAATCTTGCTGATACAATGTACAATGTTTTCCTGATTCACTTTGAATCAGTTTGTACAAATATTTCCAGGTTTTTTTTTTTAATGAAATCTGCCTGTCATTTCTTATTGCACAATAGTATTCCATTAGATTCATATGTCACAATTTGTTCAGGTGTTCTGCAATTGATGGGCATCCCCTCAGTTTCCAGTATTTTTCTAACCCCAAAAGGGCTGCTACAAATATTTTTATACACGTAGGTCCTTTCCCTTTTTATGATCTCTGGGATACAGACCTAGCAGTGGGAATACTGGATCAAATGGTAGGCACAGTTTGGTTGCCCTTTGAGCATAGTTCCTTAGATCCATACACAACTCTACCAACAGTGCATTGGTGTTCCAATTTTTCCACATTCTTTTTAACATTTATCACTTTCCTTTATCATTTTGGCCAATCTGATGGGTGTGAGTGCCACCTCAGAGTTGTTTTAATTTGCATTTCTATAATCAAAAATGTTTTAGAGCACTTCTTCGTGTGCCATAGACAGCTTTGATCTTTGTCATCTAAAAACTGCCTGTTCATATCCTTTGATCGTTTATCGATCAGAAAATGGCTTTCTTATAAATTTGACTCACTTCTTTTCTTCATGGTTGAGAAATGTGGCCTTTATCAGCTTGCTATAAGATTGTTTCCTAGCGTTCTGCTTTCCTTCTGATTTTGGTTACATTGATTTCATCTGTGCAAAAACTTTTTAATTTAATATAATCACATGTATTTTATATTTTGTAATGCTCTCAATCTGTTGTTTGGTTATGAATCTGTAACTAACTTAACTTCTCATTTAAGAATTTGGATGCTATACCGGTTGGTGCATATATGTGTAATGTTGATATTATATTATTGTCTATGGTATCTTTTAGCAAAATGTAGTTTCCTTCCTTGTCTTTTTTAATCGGGTGTATTTTTGATTTTTGATTTGTCTGAGATGACAATTGTTATACCTGTTAGTTTTTTTTTAATTCAGCTGGAGTATAATAGATTCTACTTCATTCAGCCCCTTATCTTTACTCTGTGTTGTGTTTCTACTTCAACTCTGTTTCTTGTAAACGACATATTGTAGGATTCTGGTTTTTGATCCATCTGCTATCCACTTCCATCTTATGGAAGAGTTCATTGCATTCACATTCACAATTATGATTACTCTGTGTATTTCCTTCCTTTCTATTTTTTCTCCTATTTGTCCTCTCTTTTCCCTTTACACTTTCCCTCCTCACCCGTGTTTGCTTCTGTTTACCACCTCCCTTTTCATTGTCTGCCCTCCCTTCTATCAATCCTTACTCACACTCCTTTTACTTAATCTCCTCCCCTCCAATTTCCTTGTCTGGTAAGATAGATTTCTATGTTCAAATGATTATGATCTACAATCAGTTTATTATTTCTTTTTTGAGCCAATACTGATGAGAGTAAGGTTCAAGTGATATTCCTTGTCCACCCTCCCATCAGGAGAAATATTTGAAGAATTATTGAACTATCTTAAAACCATGATCAAAAAAGACCTTAGACATCATATTTCAAGAAATTATCGAGAATGACTGCCGTATCACAGAGTCAGAGAGTAAAATAGGCATTGAAAGAATCCACTTAGACAGCTTTCAAACAATTGAAGGAACCTATTTTGTTCCCCTGAATCGTCTCTTCTCTGGATTAAAATACTTAATTTTTTTCAACCAAAAAAAAGAGATCCCAGATATTAAAATAGAATTCCAGAGCTCCCAGGCCAAGAAGAAAATATTGCAAGAAGCCAAAAAGAAATAATTACAATATCATGGAGCCAAAATCAGGGTCATACAAGATTTAGTAGCTTCTGTGTTAAAGGTTAGTACTACATTAAAGCTTTCTACATTAAAAAAAAAATAAGGGATGAGAAAGAGGGAGGCTCTTGGAGAAGGGGAAAGGAAAGGTAGAATGAAGTTAATTATCTCAAACAAAAGAGACATGAAAGAATTTTTATAGTGAAAATGGGGGGTGGGAAACAAGGGTTGAACCTTATTCTCATTGGAATTGGGTCAAAAAGAGAATAACATGCACACTCATGTGGGTTTAGAAATCTTATTTTCTCCTACTGGGAAGCAAGAGGAAAAGGGGATAAAAGAAGAAAAGGAACTTATAGAAGAGTGGGTGGATTGGAGCAAGCAGTGATCAGAAGCAAAATGCTTTTGAGAAAGGACAAGGTGAAAGGATAGAGGGAGAGAGAGAAGGATAAAAAGGAAGAAAAAGAGGATGGAGCGGAATACACTGGAATCATTATTTTGAAAAAAAATTCACAGCAAGTTTCTCTAATAAAGGTCTCATTGCTCAAAGATATAGAGAACTGAGTCAAATTTATGAGAATACAGATTATTCTACAATTGATAAATGGTCAAAAGGTACAGGCAGTTTTCAGATGAAATCAAAGCTATCTATAGTTAAATGAAAAAGTGCTCTAAATCACTATGGATTAGGCAAATCCAAAGTAAAAAAAAATTCTGAAGTACCACCTCCCACCCATCAGATTGAATAATATGACAGAAAAGAAAAATGACAGATTTTGGAGGGGGTTGGGAAAATGGAGATATTAGTACACTGTTGTTTGAGTTTTGAACTGATCCTACCACTCTGGAGAGCCATTTGGAGCTATGCCCAAAGGGCTTAAAACTGTGCATACCCTTTGACCAAGCAATGCCACTGCTAGGTCTACAATCCAAAGAGATTTTTTTAAAAAATAGGAAAAGAACCTATATATGCAAAAATATTTCTAGGAGCTCATTTTGTGGTGGTAAAGAATCAGAAATGAAGGGATCCGATCCATTAGGGAATGGCTGAACATGTTCTGGTATATGATTGTGATGGAATACTATTGTGCTCTAAGAAATTAAGAGCAGAATGATTTTAGAAAAACCTGGAAAGATTTGTGTGAATTGAGGCAAAGCGAAGTGACAAAAACTAGGAGTACAATGCACATAATAACAGCAATATTGTAGCGTGATCAACTATAAATCCTAATTGTTCTCAGCAATACAATGATCCAAGACAATATGAAAAAACTTATGATGAAAAATACTATCCATCTCCAGAGAAAGAACTATTGAAGTCTGAATGCAGATTGAAACATTTTTTATTTTGTTTTTTGTTTTTTGAGAGCAGTTCTGTGTTTTCTTTGATAATATATCTAATATAGAAATATATATTTACCTTATTGCATATGTATAATCTATATAAAATTGCTTACCTTTTCAAAGGAGGGAGTATGAGATGGAGTGGATAAGAATTTGGAATTTAAAAATTGCTGGAATTGGAAAAATAAAATATTTGAGAAAAATAAACTAAAACAGAAAACAAAGTCATCGTCTCAATGGAAAAAGGTATTGTGGTGTATAGTGACTATGTTGTTATAAATTTAATTTTTGCCAAATGACTGTATATGTTTCCCAACAGTTTTTGACAAATAGGCCATTCTTCCTCAAGAAATTTGTATTTTGGTTTTAATGAACACTAAATTTAAGGTAAGTCATTTCTATTTCTTCATTATCTAATGTATTCCGCTGATCTCTTTTTTTTTAAAATATCAAATAGTTTCAATGATTACTACTTTATGATGTTTTGAGATTTAGGGGCATTGATCCCCATTCATTCTTTGATTTGTATACCACAGTTATTTGATTACCATGTCATCTATGCCCTTTCTGTGATGAAAAAAATATTGACCAACACAGGACTAGGGACAGATACACCTAGTAGAAAGTACCGAAGACCTCCCTCCATGCCGACATCATTGAAACTTATCCCTATTTCGATATATCCAGTCATTCATCTAGTTCTCAGTCCTGCTGGGTTTATGATCTTCGCCCACATCTCTTCATTTTGTCCAGTAGAGTATCATAGGAAGCTTTGTAGAATGTTTTGCTAAAATCCAGGCATATTATGTCCGTGCCATTCCCTTGTTTCATCCTCAAAGGAAATGAGATAAAGCTGTCATGACCTAGTCCCGATTTCCCCCATTTAAATGTAACCTCTTTGATGGCATGGACTGTTTTACTCCTGTTTTGAATCCACAGTGCCTAACATATTTAGTTCATTAACCTCTATTTGTGTGGCTTTTTTTCTTTCCAGATGATCCAGCAAACCAGAACGACATGCCCATTGAGACAGCCGTGACCCTGCCAAGTCATGCCAGAGTCAATAGGCACAGTATAACAACACTGAAGCTCTTAGGCTGATGAGTGCTTGTTGATTAATTGATAGAGCCAAACTAGCTGTCAGTGATGATCACTTTTTTGGGGAAGCAATTAGGATTAAATGACTAGCCCAGGGTCTCCCATCTAGTAAGTGTCTGAGGCCATATCTGAATTCGGGTCCTCCTGACTCCTAGGGCTGGTGCTCTATCCTCCTAGTTGCCCTGACCACTTTCCACTTTCATATAAGTCAGAATCCATATTTTTGCACATGTAAGTCCTTTTCCCTTTTTTTTAATTATAGCTTTTTATTTACAAATATATACATAGGTAATTTTTCAGCTTTGACAGTTATCCTTTTGTTCCAACTTTTTCCCTCCTTCCCCCCAGATGGTGGGTTGACCAACACATATTAAATATGTTAAAGTATATGTTAAATACAATATATGTATACATATTCATACAGTTATTTTGCTGCACAAGAAGGATCGGACTTTGAAATAATGTACAATTAACCTGTGAAGGAAATCAAAAATGTAGGTGGACAAATACAGAGGGATTGAGAATTCTATGTAGTGGTTCAGAATCCATTTTTTAAAAAATGTGATCCAGGACTTTGCCAGCTATGTCAAAGACAACAGCCTTTGAAAGTATCTTTCTCTCTCTCTCTCTCTCTCTCTCTCTCTCTCTCTGTGTTTTTTTTTTTTTTTTTTTTTTTTTGAGGAAATTGGGGTTAAGTGACTTGCCCAGGGTCATAAAGCTAGGAAGTGTTAAGTGTCTGAGGGCAGATTTGAACTCGGGTCCTCCTGACTTCAGGGCTGGTGCTCTATGCACTGCACCACCTAGTTGCCCCCATATCTTCTCATTTTTGAGAATTAGAACATTAACCAACTCCTAGCTCAGTAGCATATGTCTTATTCTCCATAATTTTTCAGAAAAAATATTGTAGCTCAGGAATAACACCCACCATTCTTTTCATCACCCTTGGATATAATTAATTGTAACAGAGAAGATCACTACTTTGGATTTCTTCCATCATCTACTGCCTACTTTCCTACACACATGTGGGGAAAAAAATCACAAAACCCACGCAAAGTCCAATACCATTTTTATATTACATATTCTCAACTAGGCCCTTACTAAGGCAAGGCAATCGATCATTTTATACTTCTCTAATTGACTCATTACTCCACTCACCACAGCAGCAGCTCCAGACTTTTTCATGCTTCCTCAAACCTTGCAGAGTACTTTTCTCCTACCCACTTAGGTAAGAACCTTGCTTCATGTTTCACTGAAAAAATTGAAATCATTTATAGAGAACTTCCTCTCCTCCCCTTCTTTCCTCTTCATCTCACATTACCCAAACACCTTCTCCCACTATCTCTTCCTTCATCACTATCTCATAGGAAGAGGTGAGTCTTCTTGCCAAGATGACATCCCCTCCACGTGTACATGTACTACTTTCTCCAAAGTTAGCAGTGATCTCTTTTTTTTTGTCAGATCTAATGACTGATCTTTCCCCGTCCTCATCCTGCTCATTGTCTCTGCATCTTTTGACACTGTCTACCATCCTTTACTCCTAGATAGCCTCTTCCCTGTAGATTTTTGTAATCCTCCTCTCTCCTGGTTCTCCTCCTGCCTGTTTGATGACTCTTTATCTCCTTTGTTGTTTATCTCTGATTAAGCGATTAGGAGGTTCAGATTCCCTCCTTCAATAAGTCACTACTTTTAGCTTAACAAGATAGTTTAATGATTACAATAAAAATGGAATAGTACAATTATAACAACACAATCGTATTACAAAGGTAGACAAAATAGCAGAGAAAAAGCAAGGTGATGATATCGAAAGAAAAACATCACTAATTTGGGGAAGCATAACTCCTGAGTCAAATTCCTGGGGGATCCCAGGTCACAGCTTTCAGGGTTCTGACTGAGAAGGTCCCAAGCAGAGTGTCCTCTCCATGGATGAGATTCCAAAGAGATTCTGCCCCAAAGGACATACATATATGATTTCAGACAAAGAAGGCTCAGTGCCCACCAAGAAGGCTTTCAGTTGAACTATCCTGGACATCTGCATGGGTTGAGGTGTTTTTTTTTTTTTTTTGGCATAAAATCTTTTATTTGATATTTATATTCCTTCACCCAAATCCCCATGCCCCTGGCCTAGACCCCAATGAGCTTCAAAGGCCTGCCTGACTTTTGGGGAGAGGGAAGATGGGAATGGGAAGAAATGGTACCAGAGATTAAAAGAGTAGAAAGATAAACACCCGTACTCAGGTTGTGTCAATAGGAAGGGCATTATCTCATAGCGGGCCCTCAGATCAATGGCTCCACTTCTCAAGGGCTGGGCCAGGAGAGGAGATGGTATTTGTCCCAATGGCATTTGATCCAATGATCTTACCTGTAGCTTGAGACCCCACCACTGAACCAATGTCTCTTCTGGGAATGGGGCCAACAAGGAAAGGATAAAGAGGCTACTACTCAGAGCTTCACAATATAGCTCTAAGTGCTAAACAAATATAATAGGGAAGGATTCAAATGACAACACAAGTCAGAGGAGATAAGAATGAATTCACCTGATAGGAAAGGAAGGGTAAAGAAAAGATGGGGGGCAAAGGTTAAATTACAGGTCATCAGTGGAATCTGCGGGGGGCCTTGCAAAAGGCCACTGGCTTTAACAGGAATGGGGCCATCGAACCTCTTCCCCATTCCATGCTTAGGAAGGAAAAAAAGGAATTCCCTGCCCCATTTCAGGGAAAAAGGCCAGGACACAAAATTGGGTGAATACTATTATTCCTAGCTTCAGCCTTCTTGTCTGAAGACTGCTGAGAACTGGATTTTGCCTCTGCTTAAGACTGGAGGGTCTCTCACTGGTGCTTATATCGGCTCCGTTTCCTTCTTAGGCCTCGCTCTCCAAGCACCATTACCTTTCTCCTGCTTTGGTACCTCTACCGTCAATATACTAGCACTGTGTATTATCTCTCTCTTTCAGACACTTTGTCCTCAGCCCAATTCCTGCTCGGCTGAGAGGGAAATGAAAACCTTTGGCTATTGAGCCCTGCCCTGAAGTAAAACCCACTAAGAAATGGGCAGCTTTGAGAAATAGAGCAGTTCTGCCATGGAAATCTAGTTAGCTTGGGCTCTTTCCCCCACAGATAAATACCTCCTTTGGGAGAGTATTGGGCCTTTGGGGTCTCTGGGAATAGGAGATGCCTTGGGGAGCAGGCAAAAGGGAAGGCAGAAAAGCTGCCTATTCCTGGCCCTGGTCTGATCTAGTCAGGAAGCCAGAGTTGACTTCTTCCCACTTGCCACCCGTGCCCGTCCTCAATCCAGGTCCTGCTCTCAAAGGTTCAGAAATCCGAATCAGCATCCAATAACTCAGAGAGGGGGCAGTAACCAGCCCTCCCAATCAGGCTCTCGCAAGTTGTTTTGTTTTCAGTGAACTGGCTCCTGAAGATACTCAAGATATTTTGAGTTTAAAGAACCGGCCAGGTGCCTCAAGGTTATACACTGGCCTCCGTCTCGTCTCCAGGCTTAGGTTCATCTTTAGAGCCTGCACTGAGACGTGGAGGAGCTTCTGTACTATGTATTTCCCAATCAGTTTTTTAAACAGAAGTCATGTTCACTAATTATGAGTATCTCCCTAGGCTTTGTCCTGGGCCATACTCTTCTCTACATATCCAAATATTCTGCTCTACAGATCCAAAACTTCATAGCTCATTCATTCATTCATAGGCATTCAATAAATGCTAGTCCTTTTCTATCTTCCCTCGATGGTATAATATTCAAAGTTTCGAGATATACCCGAGAGCACCAGCAAATGTCGGGATGAAACCAAATTGAAGAACGAGCTACTGTTTGGAAACACAATGGATGCTCTGCTGCCCTAGACATCTCAAACCCAACATATAAAAAATCCCATTATCAGCTCCCTCCCAAAAGGCTGTCTTCTTCCTAACTTCACTTGCTGCTCAGTCACCTGGGTCCCAGCTTGGGGGTCATCCTCTCCTTCCTTACTCCCTTTGCCATATCTCTCATAAATGCCTTTGCTTTTTTCTTTTCTGATAATGTCACGATCCTGATACAAACTCATCACCTCTTCCCTAGCCTTTTGTAGAGGCCTGCTGCTTGGTCTCCCTGGCTCAAGTCTTTCCCACTCTAATACATCCTTCATTTAGCTGTCAAACCCATCTTAAAGGCCATATCTAACCCTATCATTCTCTATTCATTCAACTCAAGGGCCTCTCTGTTGCCTCTAGAATAAGATACAGTTTTTCTTTATAATTTTATAACTTATCCTCTTCATACCTTTTCAAGTCTCCTCCTGTTCCTCCTCCTCCTCCTCCTCCCTCTTCTCCTCCTTCTCCTCTTCCTCCTCCCCCTCCCCCTTTCTCCCCCTCCCATAATCTGTGATACCGAGACACTGACCTCCTTGCTGTTCCTTGCACAAGTCATTCTTTCTCTCACTCTGGACATCACATCACAGACCTTCCATGACTAAAGGGTCTTTCTGCACTCATCTCTGTGTCCTGACTTCCACGGCTCCCTTCAAGAGTCAGCTTAAGTCTTCCTTTGTACAAAATGCCTTTCCAGAGCCTCCTTACTTTTAGTGCCTTTGCTCATATAGTTTGTCCATACATGTTTGCCAGTAGATTCTCCTAGGAGATAGTGAGATCCTTCAAAGTGGGGATTTTTACAGTTTTTCTTTGCATTCCCAGTACTTAATGCAGTGCCTACGACATAATAGGTGCTTGCACCTGATAATTATATATAGAGAGATATATCTTCTTTGCATGCTCATATACAATTATATTGTTTTCCCCATAGGATGTAAGCTCTTTGAGAACAGAGATTGTTTCCTATTTTACCTCTGTATCTGCAATATCTAGTACAGTGCCTGGCATTTAGTATGTACATAATCAATACTAGTTTATTGGATGAGCAGCTCTCAAAAGGGCTTAGCAAGCCATGACACCAGAGGTGGTCATCCTTCACATCCCATGCACTTCATAAACTAAGCACAGAGCCATTATTCAGTCAACAAGCATTTTAGCTCACGAGTCCCTTAATATTGATCCTTGGCATAAAAATTGTATGACTCTGAGCAAGTCACTTAACGAATGACTGCCTCAGTTTTCTCAACTGTGCAATGGTGATAATGATAGCACTTGCCTCACAAGGTGGTTGTGAGGATCCAATGAGATAAATAAACTACATAGATGGTTAGTCCTCTGGGTGTCTCTAGTGTCTCTTCCTTCATTGTTAGCTGCCCATTCTTAATTTTTAAAGTTCTAAGAACCTTGTCCTCTTTCTTAAAATCTATTGTTATATAACTCTCAGCTCTCTCTAGCTTGAGATTGACCTAGGGAAATTCTGTAAGTAAAAGTTTGTGAGTTTTCCTCAGTCTTTTTACTGCTTATTTCCATATTCTTGGATGCGTTGGTGATGACAGAAGTCTGAATGACAGGTAAGCGCATAGTAACGTCTTTCTTTTTCAAATGGGTTTGAAAGAGTCCAGGTAAAACTCAGTTGGGCAGCAGAGCATCCATTGTGTTTCCAAACAGTAACTCGTTCTTCAATTTGGTTTCATCCCGACATTTGCTGGTGCTCTCGGGTATATCTCGAAACTTTGAATATTATACCATCGAGGGAAGATAGAAAAGGACAAGAATTTGATCTTCCTGCTTGCCAAAATCTTGGTAGGGAAATAGCACGGACCTTAACTGGGAAAGTGAAAAGAGCTAAAGGTGTTTTTTTCCTTCATGGCAAGTTTTTGTTAGCTCTCATTAATGGATTGTTTAAATAGTTAAACAGCAAAGTATGTTCTCTTTTCGATTCTGTGGGCATGCTCATTAAGAAAAAATTTTTTTTTATTAAAGATCAATTCATCTCTCATTGAGTAAATGGAAGTTTGTTGAAATCCACTAATAAAAGACGAATATCTTATACACAGACATTTATCCCTAGTAGCAATTGAGTAATAATTTTCTCATAATTTAGATTAGTGCCTTTTTTGTCCAAAGGATTTAATCTTCTATCAGAGTTACCATTACTCTAGTAATTACTGCTCTTGCTTACTGGTTCAGGTAATATTCCTGATGATCCTTGGACTGTTAATTCTACCAGGAAGAAGGGAGAAAATAAGCACCAAGTTGTAGCAGATACTGTATGAAGGGCTTTGTAATTATTTTTTTGATCCCCCAGCAATTATGTGAAGCAAATCATGATCATCATGTCACAGTTGAGGAAACTAAGGCAGTCTCTGGTTAAATGAGTTGCTCTGGTCACACAGCTAGTAAGAATCTGAGGTCATATTGGAACTTGGGGCTCTCTATTTTCTCCTTCCAAAATAACCCAGTTAGTTGAGGCCTATCTCTCTGCTTGATTCTAAGAGCTCTTGCAGCTTTGTCCTTGGCTTCTGCCTCTGCTTTCTTCAGCCTCCAGCCAGCACCAAGGTGGAAGATGAAAATGAATCTCTCTTGCCTTGGAGAGAGGGCTTGTGGGCTTCCTCCCAGAGTGCTCCTCTCCGACCCCAGTCGATGTTCCGAAGTAGACTCAAGGCCGGGCACTGTGTCTACCCACCACCTCGTGTTGTGATGGACATCCATTCCTCTCTCTGCCTCTTTGGCTCTTTCCTGCTTTTGCATCCGCCAGTAACTCATGCCCTGCCCTGGGAGTTCTTGTGGATGTAGGGGTTTTCAAAAAGGATGTTTCCTCCTTTGGTTGTGACATTTTCTGTATTACCTGCATATGCCAAATTGTCTGGGGTGTAGTTTGTGACCTACAATGCATTACCCGCTTGACTGAGTTTGGGGTTGTTTATCACTTGGGACATAGTTTTCTCCAGGAAACGACCATTTTTCTTGTCACTACTTTACCACTATAAATGCTGAGATGAACCTAGAATTTTCCAGCAAATGTTTGAAAGAAACCAAAGCAATTATTTCACATTGACTCTGGGCCCAGAGGGGGGAAAAAACCTTTTGGAGTCGGTTTCCTTTTTTATTGGAACAAGTACCACAATAATATAGAGAAAATTTCTGTCAAGAGCCAAAGTCCTGATGAATGTAGAGTGCTTGTCTCAGGAATCCTTTGCAGTGTTGCAAATTGTAAATTGCTCGAGGAGGACATTTTTTTCAAGCTGAGCAAAAGCCGTCGGGATAACTAAGGCACTGTCTGTCTTTTGGAAAACAAGCTCTCAACCCATTGGCCAGATTGGGATTCACAGTATCCGAATCTGTAGTGTTGGAAAAGTACAAGCATCGTGGCTTTATGGCAATTTCTCTGTTCTTGAAGCCGTCCTGATAACACCCTGTACGTTCTGACTTTTGCTAAAACGTGGAAATTCTCCTTTCTTCAAGGCTTGTTCATTTGCATCCATAAAAGGGAATCGGCTTGTATCAAGAATCGCCACAAGGAGGATGCTGGGAAGATGGCAGAGTAGCTCAGAAAACCCCAAGCTCTCCGGGTTTCCTCCACAAACAGAACAAAATCAAACCTCAGGGCAAACAGAGACGGGTGGAAAACCATGTAGACTGGGCCAAAATTGGGGTTCTCCTGGGAACAGAGATCCCAGGCAGGGTTTAATGGGTGTGAAGTAGAAGTGCCTTTGGGCTAATTCCCAGAAACAGCCAGTGGAGAGCCCTGAGGCGAGCTGGCTTTGGGAGGAGCCTCAGCAGAAAGCACGAGAACTTTCACCTCCCTGATAGCCTGGGGAGTCTGGGCTCTGAGGCCAGGGTGGCTGAGGGAGCCCCCTGTGGGTGAAAGTACCCACAGGAACTTTCACCTCCGGGGCTTTCGATCTCATTCGGGAAGCCTGAGAGAACCTCATTTTGACCCTCAGTAAGTGGGGGGTCTGGTTTATGTCCAGGTAGATTTAGGAGGCCTCACTCTTACCGTCAGGAATGGGTGGCATAAGTCTGAGTCTGGGTAGATGGAGGGAGCCTCACTCTGACCCACAGGAAGTTGGGGGTGGCGTTGGGGCCTGAGTCTGGGCAGACCAAGGAAGTCTCACTCTGACCCACAGAAAATGGGGGGTTTGGGTCTGAGTCCAGGCCGACTGAGGGAGCCTCACTCTGACCCACAGGAAGTTGGGGGTGGCGTTGGGGCCTGAGTCTGGGCAGACCAAGGAAGTCTCACTCTGACCCACAGAAAATGGGGGGTTTGGGTCTGAGTCCCGCAGACTTAGGGAGCCTGGTCTGAGCAGGAACGCTGATGCCCTGGGGAACCGTGGCCCTAGGCCGGAAGCAGCCACCCCTGCTGGTGAGTGCTGAGGTGGGGGGGGGGGGCAGGGATGCTGCTGGTTGTCGTCACTTACAGGAGGGGGAAGGTCTTGGTTTGGGGTTCCAGGTCAGAGGGGAGAGCTCAAGTGCAGTCCCCACCTCAGGGGGAAACAGTTGGTTTCTGGGCATGACAAGGAAAACACAAGGGAACATTAGCACTAACATTTGCAACTCTTACAAAGTGAAAATTTTACAAGAAACAAACAAAATTCTAACATGCTGGAGCTGCAATGAGAATTGGACAGGACTTAGCAGCGGCCACAGGAAAAGACCTCGGGGCCTGGAATAACAACATTGACCATCAGAAGACACAGCCCTGTGTCTGAAAATGTCAGAACTACCCATAATATTGAATGAAAAAAATGGACTTACACATTTTATGGACTTTGCCTCAACCGAATTTTGACTCAATAGAAAATTTAACTTCTAAGTGTCAACATCAAAGCTTAATTTCAAGGGACTCAACCAGGACAGATGGTTTATGCTTTTTATGTGGCTTTGTAAATCATTTATTTAAGATTGACAGGAGTGATTGGAAAGCTCCAAAGAAAATCTGAGTATGATGTGACGCTAAAAGGCAAAGTTGTGTAGGAAAAGGTAAAAATAGGCATTAAAGGAGGCGGGGAAGGAGAGCTGATAGTTCTGAAAATCTACTCATATCAGGTATAGGTTAAATAGGGAACACTACTATATATATGTGTGTGTGTGTGTGTGTGTGTGTGTGTACATATATACGTGTATATATACATATATATATTTTTTTCTGTATAGATTTTGGGCAATGCTATACACTTCACGGTATGCATGTGTATGAAATACACAGCACCCTCCAAAATCTTAGGGAGAGGAAATAGAATAAGGTAGAAGGATGTGTAACTTTGTGGCAATGGAACAAGGTGTGTAGATTAATAGGCAAGAGATAAAGGATAAGGTGGGGTCCAGAAGGGTGTTTAGATTAAGGGAGTAGGATAAGGTCTGCAAATTAATGGGATCTGGAAATAGGGGGAGGAAAAGGTGGGGGGTAAGACAATAAAGAAGGGATCCATGGGTGGGGATCAGGAGAAGATTTTATTAGAAAAAAAGTAGGGTTAGTGGTAATTGATCTCAAAGTCCAAGATTCATTCAAGAGAAAAATCTATTTTATATGTCAGCCTTATTAATATTGGTTTAGATGCATGTCTACATATATATGCACATGTATGTGTGTGAAGATATATATATGTGTGTGGGTATATATGTATATATATATATATATATATGTATATATACTTGTGTTTGTAGCATATTTGGGAGACTTGGACTGGGGGGGTTGAAAAGGGAAATAAAGTAAAAAGTACACAGCAGAGAACAAAAGAATAACCCATAAGAAAACAAAGCAAAGATGGAAAGTTATGAGTACAATATCTTCTACTACCATATATGCTTTCTTAAAATGAAAATTCATTGTTACATATTTTGCATCCTCCTTGGTCTTCTTCTAGGCACATGATAATATTTTGTTCTGTTTTAAATTTTCCTTTTCTATTTTGTTTTTTTCTTATTTTGTATTTAGTTTTAAATAAATAAGTATATTTTTCAAAAAAAGAAAATTGATTCTAAGCATCAATAACTACAATCTATGTTTTCCTGTCCATATTTTCCAATTTACAAATTGATATAACTTAAATGGTGGCTTCCTCTGCATTTTCTGCGGTTTTTTTTTGACAGCTTCCTAGAGCTTTGAGAGTTTACCAAATTGATGAATGCCCAGTTGTATTCAGTTCTTTCTTTCTGGGCTATTTGGACAGCACAACAACCAATTATAAAACCTATTTAGTGAATTACTACAGACGGTTTTCCGTTATTTGTAGGACACAGGAACAAGACAGCTCATCATCAGTCAGTCCAAGAACTTCACTCTAAAGTTTTTCAGCCATCCTTCTCCATTAAACCTTTTTATGAGAGGTGTTATTACAAAATACCAAAGTTGCCCGATAGGAGTTTCATATTCCTTTTGCCTTTTATCCATAGTCTCATCTTTCTATGTGAACCTAATTGAGTTACAATATTTTAAAAGCACTTTCCTTTGTAGTGTTCCAGGTTAGACTTCAAAAGAATTCACGTCTCTCTTCCTTCAAATAGGACTGCATCTACCTTTGGTTGTATCGGAATTTGGGGGCATTTGGCAAAAAGACTTCTCTCCAGTCTTTTCTGGGGAATCTGTTTTGAAACCATCTTTTTGCAGCTGCTCCAATCGCTGTCCAACTTGCACCCACAATTAATTACAGTAATTGTGCATATAATTGTATAAATTTCTTCACTCACTTGTAACTTAATTTTAGAGACAGATCATTTTTCCTCACTCTTCTAGATTTGTTTTTCTGCTTTCCTGTCATGGTAAAATTTTCATCTGTCTCTTGAAATTCAAATTTTTTGATATCACCCTATATTGTCTAAGCTCTCACATGACTTCTCTCCCCCTCCCCACTGAAACTGCTTCCTTCACCTTAATCATTGACCAACTTCTTGCTGCCCAAATCCAGTGGCTAACCTCTCTGTGGCATTTCACACTGTTGCTTATCCAGTCCTCCCTGAAATTCTTTCTTTGGCTTCAATGTATTTCAGTGTCATTTCTTATCCAGCGGGTCTAAAATTGAACTTTTCATCTATTCCCCAAAGGTGGCTACCACACAAAAATCTGTATTTTGGCTTCTGGTACCAGCCTTTTCCCCATCTCAAAGTTTGAAATGTTGACATTGTTTTTTGTCACAGGTATTTTGGATCCTCCAGCAGTGGTCCTCAAAGTGTAGTCCAAAGAATCGTTGGGGTCTCTGAAACCCTTTCAGAGGGTCTACAAATTCAAAATCATTTTTTATTTCTAATATAGTAAATAGCTATAAATATAACCCATGTGAACAAAACCTCTTTGAACAGATCTTCGATAGTTTTTTAACAACGTGAAGATACTGAGAACAAAAGTTTGAGAACCACTGCTCTAGCGAGATCATCTTCATAGTAAATTACGGCCCACATGCCAATAATATATTTTCTAAAACCCAAACATTTTTTGGTGCATTTTGCCTTTAATCACCAACATTTCCTCCCTTCCCTTGTGACAAGGGATAAAAGGTCATGGGCAATCAACTTAGCTTTTTTCCCCAATAATTCCAGAATTATTTTAACATTTCATAGCTTCCCCAGTTTTGTCTCTTTTCTGTCAAGCCTCCCAGCACTAATGTGTTTTTCCTCTTTGCCAATTTGCATGGAATAAGCTAAAACCTTAGGGGTGTTTTAATTTTTTTAAATTTTTTCCCCTTGTATTCTTACAGATTTAGAGCATGTATTCCTGTGGTCATATAGAGTTTTCAATTATTCTTTTGAAATATATTTATTCCCTTATGGAAGAGGCACAGTTTATTTTGGGAATGGCTCTTGGTGTTAGAATTTTTCGTATATTCTCTTTTTAGCTTGTATATCAAATTTTTATCAGTGATATTTGATGAAAACCTTTTCTTGCCCTACTGTTTCTCTTCTAAAGATTTTAATGCTATGTAGTTGAAATGTGGTTTACATGTAAAAATGTATCTATTCAGTATTTTTTGTATAGCACAAAATCTTTGAATTAAATTAGTTTGTCGTCATCTTTATTATATTGAATTGGCCCAACTATGATGGTTAATACTTTTTCAGGTTGTTTCTATTTGTCCAAAGTAAAAGCTTTTTAACCTTTGATCCCACAAACTCCCAAGGGGCCACAAATAGGTTTCAAAGGGCCCATGGATTTGATGGGAACAAATGCATCTTTAAGTATAGTAGGTTTCCTTTGTAATCTCATGTATTCTATTTCATGCATTTAAAAACATCATTCTGAAAGGCTTCCATAGACTTTTCCATATAGCCAAAGGTGACCATGTCAGAAAAAAAAGATTAAAAGCTCCTAGTCTAAAGAGTGTTTCTTAGAAGTATTTTTCTAAAACTTGAATATTGGGAGGTTCAAATCTAGATTTTTAATGCATTTTGTGGTTATTTTGAGGGGAATTTCTCTTACAATTTCTTCTTGTTTTTTTGTTTATCCTCTAGAAATGATGACTTTTGTGGATTTGCTACCTTGGTCTAGTTTTTAATTATCCATTTGTCTTTGTGAAAACTGTGATTTTCTATGTTCACCATCATGACATCTGCTAACAGGTATAGTTTTGTCTCCTTTTTTTTTATGTATATACTCGATTTTGTCCGCATTGCTGTAAATAACATTTCTTCAAATGAGTTCAAGACATCCTTGCTTAATTCCTTTTTGTACTGTGAAAGCTTCTAGAGTTTTTCCATTATATAAAAGGCTCTCTTTTAAATTTAAATACCTGCTTCGGTTCATATTAAAAGGGCTCTCCTCTGCCTGTGCTTTTAAGTATTTTAATAAAAATGAATACTACCTTTTGATTGAAATTTTTTCAGCATGTTTTAAAATAATTGAGATTTTTGTTCTCTTTCTTCATGGCGATTAATCCAGCACCTAGTATAATGTCTGGCACATAGTGGGAGCAGCTAGATGCCAACCCTGGAATCAGGAGAACCTGAGTTAAAATTTAGTCTGAGACACTTACTCTCTGTATGACCCTAGTTCTGAAAAGAGGGAGGAGGGACAGAGGAACCCGGTTGAGACTTGAGGTAGGTATGTCTTGTGTCATCTCTATGCAGTTGATTTTCAGATTAATTTCTTGCTGTAGGGTGAGAGGTGGCAGAAAAAGTGCTGAATGAGCTCAGGGTCATTGAACATCAGTTCTCGGGTCGTTTTCTTTTTAAATCTTCTTTTGCCATCCTAGACAATGGGCACCAGCTGAAGTTGCTTTATCCTTGATACATAAATTCTTTTTTGGAAAGATTTGAGAAGTTATATAGAATGTCTAATTCTCTATCTTGTTGCTTATGTGATGAAAAATCCAGGCTTACTAATGCATGGAGGTTGGGAAAGGAGATCTGGACCATGTGCTATATATATATATATATATATATATATATATATATATATATATATATATATATTCTTTTAGAGGCAATAGACAGACGCTGGAATAAGGGTTTGACATCAAATGGGTGCTTAAGGATAGTCTCTTTGACAGCTGCAGGATGAATTGGAACTGAGGGAGACCTGAGGTAGGGACACCAGTTAGGAGGTCATTGAAGTGGACAAGAAGTGATGAGCCCGTGAACTAAGGTGGTAGCTGTGGGTGCAGAGTACAAGTTGTTTGCAAAAAGATGGTGTGGAGGTAGAAATGGCAAAGTCTGTTAACTGACTGGATATGTGGGGATGAGTGAGAGTAAAGAGTTGAAGATAATTTTAATGTTATGATCTTGAGACAGTAGAAAAATGGTGGCAACTTAGAAAACAAAAGTTTGGAAGGAGAGGTGGGTTTGGAGGGGGAAAGAATGAGATTTGTTTTAAACAAGGTGATAAAGGTTTTTTCCCACACTTTCCACATATTTTTCATTATTCTACAATATAGACTTTGTCTCCAACTGTTCATATTGGCCCTTCTCTGAATTTTTATTACATTTATAACCACATCTCTCGGGTATTAATATCACAAAAGCTCTGTGATGGATGCCACGGCAGAAATGATTTTTTAATAATTGAGTATCAGCATCAAGTTAGGTATAAAATCAGGAGATGTAGGTATGATAAAGAAGTTGGTAATGCTTTAGAAGATGTCATATGCAAAGTACAAATGAATGGGATATTATTATAGATTATTTAGATTTATTATAGATTATTATAATGCTGCTATTATTGTTGCTTATCTTCATCAGTAGCATTGGCCTGGTTATATTATGCCTCAGAAGAATAATCACAATTCGATATAGACATTCAGAAAAGCTGTATTTAGTAATTCATGTAGGAAACGTGCCCAGATTAGTTCATCGGTACGTTTATATTAGGCAAGCCCTGCCGATGGATGTTGACCTGAACTCGGAAATAAAAATTGGGAGTAAAACATTTTGGGCTGCATTTGGGGAAATGGACATTTTCAATGATTCCAAATGATTCTGCTAATGTACTAGCCCACCTTTTTGATCATCTTGATCTACAGATGCTACATGATTGTGAATCATAGAACATCACAATTTTGGGAAGAGATCAAAATCTATGTGACTCAAAGAGCAAAGAAATAGATATGTAATGCATATGGGAGGCTTGAAGAATATCAGCAATGCTTTATCAGTATCTTCTTAGCAAGGACATGTAGTACTGCAAAAGAAGGTGGACCAGCCACATAGAAAAAAAAAAAAAACAAGTGATGATAGCCAAGGATAAGAATATGGGGGTGAATTAATTTCTGTCTATACAAAGTAACCATATTAGAAAGATCAGGGATTCATCCGAGCATCAAATAAATCAATACCATGCTGTTAGCTTTCCTACTTTCACTATGAAAATTCGTTTTATGGGTAATGCAATATGAGTCTCCTCACCACAGGATCATGGAATGACAGAGAAAGATCTCCTAGTCCAGCCCCCTATTTAATAGATGACAACACTGAGCTCCACAGAGGCACACTGATTGCACACAGTCATAGTGCCAGTTAATCAAATCGAATGGTTGTAGTACTGATTCTCAACTCCCGGACATGCAGGGGCTCCTCTTAGAGTAACTATTGGGCTCCTTTTGCTGTTGCTTATCTCAGCTTTGTTTTTCAAACTAAATTGCAAGCACCTTGTGTCCAGGGACGATAGCTTTTAGAGACATTTCTCCAAGAGGTCAGATATTAAGAACATATACAATATCATTTTATTAAACTCAGGATCAGATTTAGGTTGCTCCTTTATATAATGCTAATGAACAACATGTGGTGCAGTACTAATTGGATCCCTTTTGAGAATCTGAACGTTGCTGAATCAGAGTATTCAGGATTAAAAATTCATATGTGTTCCAGTTATTTAAGAATGAATGAATCAATGAGCAAATGAAAAAAGCATTTATTAAGACCTTACTAGGTGCCAAGCTTTAGGGATACAATCTCTGACATCAAGAAACTGATGGATTGTTTTTTTTAGAGGAAGACAACAAACATGGGGTGATGGTGGTCAGTAAGAAACATCTTGGTACAAGAAGTTACAAAGATGATGAGTGGAGTCATAGAGAAGTAGACTGACATATCTCTTGTAGGAACAATGGCAGAGTCTTTTGATTATCGTTTCAAACTGGAGCACAAATACAGGTGAATACGGGAGTGATATGGGGAAAGGATTAGAGATGTACAAGCACAGGAGCAAGGGAACCATGACCCGTGGCTGCCTGAAAGAGTAGGTCAAGCTCAGCGCTCGCTAATCTGAATGGCAGGGTCCATGGTGGAAGTTCTAGTTGTCAAAGAGGTAAAACTTTCAGGATGTGGGCTTTGGTCTCAGCTTAGAGATGGTTGGGGAAGTTACAATTGAATTCCTTCCTCGAGGGTAGTCTAATGGAGATTAAAATAGATTTCATGTGCCTATAAATACTGCTTAATAATACTCCAACCTATACATGCTAATTATAAATCAATAGATTTCCTATACAGAGTAATTAAACTTCCAAAGAGATTCCTGTTTATTACATAAATTGATCTTTCACAAACCTATGCACTCAAGAAACAAATCAATATGTTTAAGAAATTAGTTTAATTTCTGTTATTTAGCTCAGTCAATAATGTTAAAAGATGTCTGTGTGCAGAACAGTAAACCTTTGAGTTTTCGGTTTGTCACATTGTCATAGAATTGTAGAAACTCAGAGTTGGAAAGGTCAGAATCCTAGAGTTATGTCCAATTTCTTCAGTCGATCCTCAACTTTAAAGCACCCCACAATCAAGATCCCTACTGCCCTTCTAGTATTATTCCCCTCAATGCATTTGCTGTCCTAGCCAAACTGGACTGCCAGCGGATAGCCCACTCTCAAGCCTTTCTTTCAACTCCTCTCTAAGGGCCTTTTCACAAATTGTACCCCTTGTCTATAATGAGCTCTTTCCTTACTTCTACCTCTTAGAATCCTCAGCTTCCCTAACGGCTCACCTCAGGTGCTACCTCCTGAGCTTTTCGTGATCCCCCTAAGCTGTCAGTGTTTTTTGTCTGCCCTTGACATTGCATTTTATTTATTTGTCTATATCTTATATCCGCCTAGTAGAGTGTAAGCTCTTTGAGGTCTCCTTTCTCATTTTTCTGTGTCTCTGTAGTACTCCCAGAGTTCTTATTTGATATTTTATCATGGTGTAGAGTTGATTCTGGGTTCTTGAGGACTTTAGGCACTTTTAATAGGCTAGAATGACTTCAAGTATAAAATCCAGAAAAAAGTATCAACAGTATAATAGCCACAGTGTAATGAATCCTTTCGTTAAAATGTAATCTGAAACCCAAAGCCCATTGACACGGGGATACCTTTTCATTAGTGGAGATTAATGCCCTGTGCTTGTGTGAACAGTGAGGTAGAATTGACAGGAATGGGAGACAAGAGAAATCGGAATGTTTTTCAGAGAGAAACCGTCTCTGGGAAGAAGCTGACAATGGAGAGTTTTGATCACAACCTCCTTTTCAGCTTGCTACAGGGAATTTTTCTCTTTGTCTGAGATCCAGGACTCTTCCTCTCTTGGTTGAGCTGAATTTCTTGCTCTTATTAGGATAATTTCTTAAATCTATACTATCTAGAATATGTATATTTTCTCTGATTTTTCTTTGTTATTGATTTGGAAAAAATGGTTTTCTTTGTTGTATGCTATGTATGATCATTGTGGGACCTCCTCTGGAGGAAACAGTATCAAGCTCTGGATATATAGTTTGGATCCCTCCTGGCCCAAGAGGCCCTAAAAATATATTTTAAAATATAGCTCTCAGGAGTTTAGTTTGAACCTAAAAAAATATAACTAGGTGGTACAATAGATAGAACATTGGGCCTGGAGTTGGGAAGATGAGTTCAAATTCAGTCTCAAAGACTTATTAGCTGTGTGATCCTGAGCAAGTCACATTGTTTGCCTCAGTTTCCTTATCTGGAAAATGAACTAGGTGAAGGAAATGACAAACTACTTTGTTATGTTTGCTAAGAAAACCCCCAAAATTGTCATGAAGAGTTGGATATGACTGAAAAACAACTCAACAACTAAAATGCATCCCCTATACTAATAATAGGTAGTGCAGCAGTTAGATAGAATTGTAGCCTAGGACTCCTTCCCTCTGAGGAGAACAAAGCATCCAGTCTCTGGTTCCGACCTTCTGCTTCCTCTCTTGGCAGGATTTAAAGTATCTTTTGGAGAAGGGCAAGAGGAAGAGATGCTATAGATGTCTATTTTAGCCTCCTCACGAGCCACACATGACACCCTATGCTACAGTGGCAACATATGACACCATGAACAATTTAATACAGCTTCTGGCCCGTATGACCCCTTTGTTCATCTTTAGGGACTGTGGCAAGAGCAGTCGAAAGTGGAGCGGGGGTGCTAAAATGATTTCATTTTTAGACGAAAGTGACCTTTGACTTATTTGTTGGTATTGTAAATGTAAGATCTCTGTCCATTAACAGCGAGTGGGTAGACTGCTAGGGTAACTGAAGCATATCTTGACATTCTTGCAAAAAAAAAAAATCCTGAAACTAAAGGGGTTACGACTAAATCAAAGAGATTTTCATGCATTGCTTGAAGAGGTGAAGAAGAGTTGATAGATTTGTTTTTAGCATGCTCCCAAAGACAGTAAGAAATGTCATTCTGTATGACATCTGGCCATTTCATATTTGACTACTCATGATATGTGTGTATAAAAGGACCACCGTAAAAACAATTATATCCTGTATAGTGATATTAAGTAATTATGATAACAGCTAATAAGGAACTCATATTTTGAAAGAGAAGAAAATACATATACACACATACATGCATACATAAAAGACATAAGAATAGATTAAAGATAACTAAGGTTACCTTTAATAAGCAGATTGATGATACAAGGAGATAGAATCCCAGGCATGGAGGCAGGAAAACTCAGTTTCCTGCATTCAATCCAGCCTCAGATACTTATTAGCTGCATGATCCTGGGCAAGTCACTTGATCCTATTTACTTCAGTTTCATCTTCTGTAAAATGAACTGGAGAAGGAAATGACAAACCAGTCTAGTGTCTTTGCCAAGAAACCCCAAATGGAGTCACAAAGAGTAAATCATGATTGAACAACAGCAACAAACCTTAGTTAGGGAGGGTTGGGGCAATGGGGAAAGGTCCCCTGTAGAAAGTGGAGTTTGACTTGAGTCGTAAAGAAAGATTGTAGAGAAATTCTATGAAGTTGTCAGTAAAGACCCCCCAAATGAAATCTTTGATAATTCAGTGATTTTGGTTTTTTAAACATTTTTTGCCTCACTTTCTCCTTTATTTCTACAAAATGTTGGGAAATTATGCCCTTACTGTGAAAAGCTGTGATTTTCAAAAGATCCTTTTATCCTGAAGCATCTATTTTGAATTCTTGGCATTAGTAGCTTTAGACTTCAGGCCTTACCACTAGAAATTGAGTTTGACTGCCCTAGGGCTGATAGGCTTGGATTTGTAAGCATTATTCTAGGAAGTCTGTCTTGGAATCATGAAGCCCGGTGACTTTAGAGATAGTCAGTAACCTTGGTTTTGGACTTGGTCACTCGATGGCCTTTGGCTCAGATTTGAAGACCTTGATGTGACGTTTTTGTGAGTCTGTTCAGTGGACTTTACAACCTTCTCATCAGTGGTTCTGACAACTTTACAGTCAGAGTTGATGAACTTGAGACCTGGAGATTTAGTGCCAGCTTTAGGGCCTTGGGCATTTGCTCTCTGTACTGGGGCCTTCAGCTCTGTGGACTTGGTGATCTTGGGCTGGAGGAATTTGAATTTGGCAACCTCGGTCCCTTGATGGGTTGGCCTCTGTGCACTGATGACTTTGGCATTATTGGCCAATAGGGTTCTTTATTTGGCCACGCGTGCCCTGTGCTAGTGAGACTGACTAATTTTCAAAGCAAAGGTGAGGAGAGGTGAGGGTGGTGATAAATATATAAGAAAGTGTAGGTCAGAAAGAACAAAGAGACTAAAAACATGTAACCTATATTGAAACAGCATGCCTGTAAATCATAAACCTCCTCTTCAAAAAAAATGAGTAACTAGATATAGCAGGCAACAAATATCACCAGAAAATTCTAATTTACTTATATTGTAACTTATGTGAAAAGCTCATCATTGATATGGAAGCCATAAATACTTAGCATAGTGCCTGGCACCTCGTAGGCATTTAAGATATTCTTGTTGATGGATGAATGACTCAGTTATACACAATCAAACCACTATTTGGCCTAGTAGAGAGCAGAATTAGCAACAAACTAGAAGAAATCAAGCAGCAAGCATTTATTTAAGGGCCTCCTCCGAGCCAGGCATTGAGCAAGGTTCTAGGACTACAAAAACAAAACAAAAAAATCAGTAGTCTTTACTCCTGAGAAGCTTACGCCCATTTAGAGGAGACAATGTGTACGTTATAAATATATACAGAAAACTTTTGTGTGTATGACACAATATAGAATAAATACTAGTGCTAAATAAATAACCATGCTAGTTCGTGAAATGCAAGGTACTTGGGAAGGGAGAACTAGTGGTTTGTAATAGTGCTTGAGTTTGGACCCCGAAGGAAACTATACTCTGTGGGTGGGTTAATGAGGGGAATGTGTTCCAGGTGTGTGAGCCAGTCAGTCCCCGAGATATCGAGAGGGGAGATGGAATGCTCTTTGTGAAGACTAGAGAAAAGGTCAGCTTTTTAACTGGGAATGGGAATGGGATGAAGTCTCCCATAAAATGGAAGCATATAGCAGAGTGGATTAAAAGCCAGAACCTTACAATATGTTGTTTACAAGAAGCACATTTAAAGCAGAGAGATACATATAGATTAATAGTACAAGCCTGGAGCGGAATCTATTATGTTTCAGCTGAAATAAGAAAAAATAAGCTTGTTTAAACAGTATAAAAGGAGGAGGGAAAAATAAGTAAAGGCCTGTTTGTAAAGAGGGGTAGGGGTATGGCAGTAAGCTGAGGGGATCATGAAATGCATTATTTAGAAGGTGAGGCTTGAGTCAAGGGAAGGAAACCTGGGATTCTAAGAAGACAAGGGGGTGAGCAGTGGAACACAGACATTGGATTATGGTCTTTTTCTCTTCCTGTACACATCCTCCTTTAAACATCAATGTGTGTTGCTTATATAAATTACATGGTATTGCTTTTTGCTTTTCTCCTGCTAGATTGTTCTTTATATTCATTATATTTGTATTCCCATTTACTTACTCTCACTTTGGAGGGACTTATCACCATAGATCAGTTGTGCTAATTAGTTTTTAGGTGTAGGCCATAAATTCTGCCATTTATTCTCCTCTGACTTTCAGTATTCTCATTTCTCTTTTGAACCATTCTGGAACATCCAGCTGTGGTTCCACAGCCTTTTGGCAATTCAAGGAGTTTTGTGTTTCATCAAGTACTGCTTTAATTTCCTTTGTCTTGCAATATTTATGTAGAGTATTTATGTGTTTAATTTATGGATACCACGCCGGTTATCTTCCCTTCTAATTTTAGCTTATTCCTTTTTGATTTATATGTTTGTGCTCTAGATTTTTCACTGAATTGTCTTCCTCCTGAGATCTTTGGTTGTTTTAGTAGGGACCGATTTCCCTCCTTTCTGTAGTTTCTTGGCTGGAATATATGTCAGTCATATATTGTCATTTTAGTTTATAAAAACCTAAAGCGTTCTGATTTTGCTATCTTTTGATTTTCCTCTAACCCTTAGGCCAGGGACACTGAGAAGTCTTTGATTTGCGTTCTTGTGTGGTGGGCTGGGATGGGAGAGGAAGGAAGCAGACCAGGGAAAGAGAATTAAATATCAATTTTTTAAAAGCCTTTAATGTGCATTTTTAACAGTATTTATTCTATTCTAATTTTACTATTTTTTGATTTTCCTCTAATGTTTTAACATAGGGTCATAAACCTAGAGTAGGAAGGGACCTCTGAGGTCATAGGGCAAACCCTTTACAGATGAAGAAACTCTGGGGTCTAAGGAGGTTGCAACTTCTGTCCATCCTTCTATTTACTTCCATTCTTTATTAAATGCACTGACTGATGATGATTCCATGGATAAATGATAGAGCATATTACCTACCTTGAAAGAGAGAAGTTATTGATTCAAGTCACAGCCCCTGCTAGTGTGAGCAAAATGGAGGCTTTAACAGGAACTTACTTAATGGAAGAAGGGGCAGGCAGGCTTTGTGGAGGGATGTTCCTTAGTAAGCAAGTCACCTAAGTGGTAGAATAGTCCAGAATGAGGAGACCCCAGACACTAAGGGAAATTCCAGAATGAGGCAGTAGTAGGGGCAGGATTTTGATGTCCTGAAGATCACAAATGGAATCAAAAGAGAGGAAAGGTGGAAGAGAGAGTCAGGAGTGGAATTAGGAGAAAAATGAGGAAGTAGAACTTGAATAAACCCTCACTTTGGGAGTTCAGGGAGAAGCTCACCAATAGGAGAAGAGCTAGAGGGGTCCCGGAGGGTGAGAAGGCTGCTGGGATCTTGTGGAGCAATCTGGGGAGTCAGGGGTGGAGCTAGCAAAGGAGTGGGGAACAGGGCTATATAAAAGTGATGCAAACACTTGAAGTTGAAGCCCAGGGGACCAAGAGTTTGCATATGGAAATGTATATCACTTAGTTTGGGAGTATGATTTTGTACTTTAGGCCTTTTCAGTAAATATTACTTTGCAATAACTAATTGATGCTGCCTGGTTGATTAATATTGGGAAAATTTTAGCTGGTTAATTGATATTAGAGAGCACAGTGACTGGAGGCTCTAAAATGATAGTATTGGCAACTGCCTCAGTCCCTTAGGCTTCCTCTAGGACCTTGAGGGCTATAGATTTTGCTATTGACATGTGAGGAACCAAGCTATTAAGTCAAGTGGGAGTTGGGAGAGTGAGCCTAGTAAGGATTCTTCCTATTCATCATTTCTTAAGGTGTGGAAGATTCTATTATATACATGTAACACAGTTTGTTTAACCATTCTCTGACTCATGGGCATGTACTTTCTTTCCAAATCTTTGGTACCCTAAAATATTGCTATAAATATTTTATTTGTGTATAGACTTTTCTTTGTATCTTTGACCTTCTTTGGTATATGGCTAGCAGATACCTTTGGGCCAAAGGGTAGGGTTATATTGATCACTTTTTTTAGCATACTCTCTTAGCATAATTAGAATAACTTATTCTTTAGCATAGTTTGTATGACTTTAAGTTTATTACTAATAAATTCCATCCATTCTAATAAATTTCCATCCTAATAAATCCCATCAGTTAGGAAATGGCTGAATAAGTTGTGGCATACGAATGTTATGGGATATGATTGTTCTATAAGAAATGATCAGCAGGCTGATTTCAGAAAAGCCTGGAAAGACTTAAATGAACTAATGCTAAGTGAAGTGAACAAAAGCAAGAGAATGTTTTATTTAGCAACAAGATTATGTGATGATCAACTTTGATAGTCGTGGCTCTTTGCAACACTCAGGTATTTCAAGGCAACTCCAATAAACTTAGACTTAAGATGGAAGAGACAGAGGGAGAGGGAAACTATGCAGACTGAATGTTGATAAAAGCATAGTATTTTCACCTTTTTGTTGTTATTCTTTGCTTGCTTTTTGTTTTTCTTGTTTTCTTGTTTTTGTTACTCTTTTGATCTGATTTTTCTGGAGCAGCATGACAAATGTGCAAATGTATCTGGAAGAACTGCCCATGTTTGACCCGGATGGATTACTTGCCGTCTAGAGGAGGGGAGAGGGAGAGACGGAGGTAGAAAAATATGGAACAAAATGTTTTGTAAGACTGAATGTTGAAAACTATCTTTGCATGTATTTTGAAAAATAAAAAGCTATTATTATCAAAAAATTAAAAAGGAAAAAATTAGTTCCATCCTATTTGGCTTGTTCATCCTTTTGACCTACCAAAGACATGGGGTTTGTTCCCAGATAGATGTTATCTTGCTGATTCCTCTATTCCCTTTCATTTCTACTCCAATCCTTCTCTTTAGGTACAGAGTACCAGTCTCTAATAATCAGCTGCGCTTCTTTAGCCGTGTGTCTAAGTTATCAGATTTAGAAAATCTCATAAACAGCTCCAGTTTTGCTTCACTTAGATACCAGTTATATCCGAGCAATGCCTCTTTACCTAAGGATCAGGTATTCTTCAGTGAGTTAGGCAGAGACAAATATGGTGGTCACAGTCAACTCTTTGTAAAAATTATATGTTTTTGTATAGGACTGCTTGCCATCTGGGGGAGGGGGTGAAGGGAGGGAGGGGAAAAGTCGGAACAGAAGTGAGTGCAAGGGATAATATTGTAAAAAATTATCCAGGCATGGGTTCTGGCAATAAAAAGTTATAATTTAAAAAAAGAGGATATCAATAACTACACATTAGAAGACATGAAAAAAATAAAAATTATATGTTTTATAAACCAAGATCACTTTGCTGGTTGCATAGAAATATAGATTTATATTCTCCCATAATGTAAGATTTAAGGAACTATATGTTATCTAGTATACTCCTTCAACACTACATCATTAAGGATGTTTACTTTTATGCATCTCCAGAAAACACAACTTGATTTACCAGCAATTCATATTTCTTTACATTTCTGATTATCCAAACAATTTTATAGCCTGCTTTCTAGACTAATAAATTATATAATTTCATATTTCTTCCTGGACATTATATAGCATTTATCTCTCCTAGATACATTAGGAATTTTCAACTACCTCTAATAATTTTCTTAGTATATTTTCCATTTCATTGATATTTTTAGTATTAGCAAATTTACAGTTAAAGAATTTTCCCCCTCTAGCTGGCATCATGCATGCAGAATATATAACTGTTTGAACTGCCTTGAAGGCTCTCCAAAGACGATGATACCAAATGGGAATTAACTTCAAAGTGAAATTATATTGCCTGAAAGAGATTCTATGAAGTTGTGAACTCTGAAGAGCAAAGCATTAAATCTTTCCTTTAAGTTCATTCTTTTTTGCCTTCCAGTCTCATTGTCTAAGTACAAAATGAGCTGAAAAAATTCACATAAATAATTTATTTTTGTAATTCCATGTAGGAATTATATCTGCAAAAGAAGTCCTTACAAGCAAAGCATGATGGACCTGTGGAGGAAGAGAATGATGATGATGGTCTTTAAGACTCTGGAAGGAGAAATATTACAAACCGAGAGATAGGAAAGTAGCAAATAGAACCAGTATGGAAAGGAAAATTCCCTTCTTGCACTTTGTAATATTTTACCTTTTTTAAAATGCTTAAATGCTCACTGTCCTTAAAAACAAGTTTTAGGAGGAGGCAATGATAGCTTAGTATTTTCAGGCACAATTAGGAATACATCTCAGTTAGAAAAGATGACAGATGAGAACTTGAGTGCAATTACATTTTGTCTCTCCTATGAAGTGCAAATGTGTAGGGCTGCCTTTCAAAGTTTTCTTTTTCTGTTTATTTGCAGGCTGAAATTATAATTTTGCTGTGATTCTGAAACATACTCTGACAAATTTAGCACATTTACACTTAAAGTACTTCTAGGTCCATCACCATATGTTTGCCTTTCTTTGTATCCCTAGCTTTTGCCATAGTTTCTGGCACACAGTAAGTGCTCAATAAATGCTTGACAATTGGGTAAAATTATGTTATACTCTTTATATTTTTAATGAAATATTATTTGTCCAAATAGAAAAAATAACCTGTGGGGCAATGCTGCTATAAGAGATGGAGAGGAAGGATTCCCGTAATGTACAAGGTACAGATAGCTTCTTGAAGTCATCACCCGAGGAAGCAATTCCTGGGGAGAAGAGGTCAGAACTTCCTCACTAGCTGTTGGGGACAGAGTGAGCAACTCGGGCTAGCTGAAGCAGCTAGACACCCAGAGGGAGAAAGGGGAGGTAGCTTGAACCAGCACATCATACTGACCATCACTATCTCCCCTCAGGCCCTTCTGTAGAGAGGTTGGCATTCTGAACCCAAGGGCTTTGGCAATAGCCATGCTGGTAGGACAAGAAACAAACTATCCTCTTGGGAAGATGTCTCGATAGAGATATTTCCTGGGCATTGCTCCTACAGTGACTACAGCCACAGATACTAAAAGAAAAATTGAAGTCCTTTGCAATGTCAGATGATTCAGGATCAGAATGCCACTGAGGATGAGGCGTTATCATCTCTTTTGCTGCTATACCTATTGCCTCTTCCATTTAAATTGAGCTCCTTCGGAGCAGGTACTGTCCCCAGTGCTTAAAATGATGCTAAACATATATTAAACTCCTAATAAGTTTTATTCATTATGTTCACAGTTTTGAATGTAGTAAACAATAAATGCTTTATCCATTCATTTCTGTGGACAATTGAAATATGCTCATTGAAACTTATTTTTTCAGTATGTGGATATTAAGTTCAAGAATCATTAAAAATATAGATGATAAATATCTAAAAAGGGAAATGATGATTTAAAGAGCCAGAATGGTTCCATCAATAACAGGTTGTGCTAGACTGATCTCGTTTCCTTTTCTGAATCACTAAAAGTAAAAGGAAAGTTGTGGATATAGTTGATCTAAATTTTAGCAAAGCTTTAATCATGTACCTCATAGTTTTCTTATGGAAAAGATGAAGAAACGTAGTTTAGATAGTATCAGTTCGATAGCTTAAGAACATGTTAGCCCGTCATATTTTAAATAATAGTTGTTAAACTTCAGTGTTGCCTCTACAGAAAGTCATTAGCCCGTTAACCTAGGGATCAGTGCTTCAGGCAGTTAGGAAGTACATTAGAGTCTGGAAAATCCGAGTTCTAATTCTGCCTCGGACACTTAGCAACTGTAACACTAGGTGAGCTGTTCTGAATCAGTAAAATGGGGATGATAATACCTCCCAGATTTATTCTGAAGGTTAAATGAGATATGTCAGTCAACAAGGATTTATTAAATCCTAAGTATATTCTAGGCAGTATGCTAAGTGTTGGCTTTACCCAAAAAAGGCAAAAACATCAACCTTACGCTCAAGAGGCTAATATTGTAGTGGGGAAGAGAATATTTATCTCTGTTTATATTAAATATATAAAATGTAATAGAAAAAAATTATAGGAAAGGGACTAGCCACAGAGGGGAATGAGAAAGGTCTCCTATATAAGGAAAGATTTAAGCCAAGTCTTGAAGGAAATCAGAAGCTGAATTTCAGGGGCAAATAGGGAGAGCCAGCACAAGGACAATAACTTAGAAGATGTGTCCTATGTAAAGAGCTGCAAGTACAACAGTGTAGCTGGCTTGTCATTTATTTAGAGGGGAATGAGGTGTAAGATGATAGAAAGGTAGGAAGGGGCCTACTTGTCAAGGACTTTGATTACCCCCCAAGAAGTCTTAGTTTCTGAATTTGGATTTGTTTATGGTTCAGATTCTGCTCCTTTTCATACTCTTACATGGTGTAATCAGCCCTTGCTTGGTCCTGAATAAGGTTGATAAGACTAGGCCCAGCCTTCTATGGGAATTTCTCGGTTTTGGTTCAGTCTCCTATTGTTTTCACTCAAGTTTTTACCTTGTCATTCTATTTCCATCTTGCACAATGCAAACTTCGATTTATCTTTGTCCTTTGCTATGAGTCTCCCCATGTTGTTACAGATGTACCAGACCTAAAACTGTATTATAAAGCAGTGGTCACCAAAACCATATGGTACTGGTTAAGAAATAAGAGTAGTGTATCAGTGGAATAGATTAGATCCACAAGACACAATAGCCAAAGACTGTAGTGATCTACTGTTTGATAAACCCAAAGATCGCAACTTCTGGGATAAGAACTTACTATTTGATAAAAATTGGCAATTTGGGGGGAATTTTTTGGGAATTTGGGAATTCTAGATTTGGGACATTTGAAAAATAGTGTGGTAGAAACTCTAGGCATTTATCTCTAAATGGGTTAATGATTTGAAAATTAAAGGGTGATACTATAAGCAAATTAGGAGAAGAAGGAATCATATACCTCTCAGATATGTGGAGAAGGGAGGAATTTATGGCCAAAGAAGAACCAGAGAACATAATGGAATGCAAAGTGGATAATTTTGATTGTATCAAATTAAAAAAGATTTTGTACAAACAAAACCAATGTAGCCATGATTAGAAAGAAAGCAGAAAACTGAGGGAAAAATTTTACATTTAAGGTTTTTGATACAGGCCTAATTTTTTTTGTTATAGCTTTTTATATAAAAAGCTTATGCATGAGTAATTTTTCAAAACTGACCCTTGCAAAAACTTCTGTTTCAACTTTTCCCCTCCTTCCTTCTACTCCCTCGCCTAGATGGCAGGTATTCCCATTCATGTGAAATATGTTACAGTATATGTTAAATACAATATAGGTATACATATTTATACAGTTATCTTGTTGCACAGGAAAGATCGGATTTAGAAACAGTAAAAATAACCTGAGAAGAAAAAACAAAAATGCAAGCAAAAAATAATAGAAAGAGTGGAAATGTTATGTTGTGGTCCATACTCATTTTTCAGTGTTCTTTCTCTGGGTGTAGCTGGTTCTGTTCATTACAGTTCAATTGAAACTGATTTGGATCCTCTCATTGTTAAAGAGAGCCACATCCATCAGAATTGATCCTCATATAGTACCGTTGTTTAAGTGTATAATGATCTCCTGATTCTGCTCATTTCATTCAGCATCAGTTCACATATGTCTCTCCAAGCCTTTCTGTATTCATCCTGCTGATCATTTCTTATAGAACAATAATATTTCATAACATTCATATACCATAATTTATTCAGCCATTCTCCAATTGATGGGCATCCATTCAATTTCCAGTTTCTAGCCACTACAGACAGGGCTGCCACAAACATTTTGGCACATACGGGTACCTTTTCTTTGTTTAGGATCTCTTTGGGATATAAGCCCAGTAGTAACACTGCTGAATCAAAGGATATGCACAGTTTGATAACTTTTTGAGTATAGTTCCAAATCGCTCTCCAGAATGATTGGATCCATTCACAACTCCACCAATAATGCATCAGTGTCCCAGTTTTCCCACATCCCCTCCAACATTGGTCATTATCTTTTCCTGTCATCTTAGCCAATTTGGCAAGTGTGTAGTGGTATCACAGAGTTGTCTTAATTTGGATTTCTCTGATAAATAATCATTTGGAATACCTTATCATATGACTAGATATAGTTTCAATTTCTTCATCTGAAAATTGTTTGTATTAAAGGCCTAATTTTAAAAAATATAGAGAGAATTGATTCAAATTTAGAAGAATACAATTCATTCCCCAATTGATAAATGGTCAAAGGATATGAACAGACAATTTTCACATGATGAAATTAAAGCCATTTCTAGTCATATGAAGAAATTCAAATAAAGACAACTCTGAGGTAACACTTCACATCTCTCAAATTGGCTGAGAGGAAAAGATTATGATAAATGTTGGAGGGGATGTGGGAAAATTGGGACACTAACACATTGTTGGTGGAGTTGTGAACTGATCCAACCATTCTGGAGAGCAAAAAGCTACCAAATTGTGCATTCCATTTGACTCAGCAATGTTTCTACTGGGCCTATATCCCAAAGAGATAATAAAGGAGAGAAAGGGACCCACACGCACAAAAATGTTTGTAGTAGGTTTTTTTGTAGTAGGAAGGAACTGGAGACTGAGTGGATGCCCATCAGCTGAATAAGTTATGGTATATGAATGTAATGGAATATTATTTTTCTATAAGAAACAATCAGCAGGATTATTTTAGAAAGGCCTGGAGAGACTTAAATGAACTGATGCTGAGTGAAATGAGGAGAACCAAGAGAACACTGTACACAGCAACAACAAGATTATGCGATGGATCACATATGAGGGCGGAGTATAGCATGGTATTTTCACCTTTTTTGTTGCTATTGTTTGCTTGGTTTTTTTTTTCTTTCTCTTTTTTCACTTTTGATCTGTTATTTCTTGCACAGCATAATAAATGTGGAAATACGTTTAGAAGAATTGCACATGTTTAACCTATGTTGGATTGTTTGCTGCCTAGGGGAGAGAGTAGGGGGAAGCAAGGGAGAAAAATTTGGAACACAAGGTTATGCCGGGTTGAATGTTGAAAGCTATCTTTGCATGTATTCGGAAAAATAAAAAGCTATTATAAATTTTTTAAAAGGTCTAGCAGGCCTCTGGGGAGATTCTAAGTGCTTGTCCTGGCTTTTTCTCCTTCCGGGTGGGTGCTGTTATGTTTAGGTTGGGAAATTGGGATGCCTGGATCCTGGTCTGTCTCTAGTCCTAGCTTTTATTTAAGTTCTACTACCAGAGCACTGAACTGTCTGGGCTCTGGTGACTGTGCTGGTTGGGTGCTGTGCACTACACATTAGGCCTAGTCTCCTGGCAGGCCTCTGGTGGCTGATCTAGTTACCAAATTACCTGAGCCATGGTCTGGCCCTATCTCCAGACCTGTTCTTTGCCTTCTTGGGTTTGTCTCCATTCTTGCCATTTGTGGGATTCTGACGAGCTTGTTTGCTTTGTTGTATATTCCTCGGCTGGGTAGAGTCACTTATAATTGTTTCTCTTGGGTTTTATTTATTGCCATTCCTTCTGATGCATTCATAAAGATTTTATGGGGTGTTTGTGGTGGACCTGAGCTTCTCTAGCTCCTAATACCCTACCACCTTCCCACCAATTAACTCTGTAAGTCATAACATTTAAGTTTGATGTCAGGAAAGGATATGGTCTAAAACCAAAAGAGTTCTGTGGCCACTGTTGATTCTTAATAGCCTCCATTTCTCCATGTGGATACAAACACAGCAGTAATACCCATTATTCTTCTGTCTTCTTCGAAGTTTCCTCATTAATCTGCTCCATGGTGGGAATATACAGGGTTATTCTCTTCTAATGAGCAGATGTGCTCAGGGCCCTGCTATTCTAGAAGATATAATATACTCTTTTACCTCAGTCATGCCTGGTTCATTTGTTTATAAAGTCTAAGTAATAAAATGGAGAAATCCATTTTTGTACCTTACTAATTGGAGCAACCTGAAATGGTCAAAGCTGAGATAGTATATTAATTAATATGGAACAGCCACTGATGGTACTCTCTAACTCAGGGAATCATAAAGCTCTCAGCAGCACCAAGGAAGTAAATTCAGCTGGATTCAGTGAAGCTTTCTATCTTATTTGAGTAATCATACTATGCATGTAAAATTGCCCTGATTGCTTTTCCAGGTCATCCCCATTTTAGTTGTAAATAGTCTGCCAGTAAAAATTAATTGTAGCCGAATCTAGTTCTTGGCAATAACTTTCCGGTTCCTTGGTTTTACATTTAGCTTCACTGTCTCTTTTCAGTCGTACATTTAGTTTTGTTTCATTTTCAAGAAGTGGTCAATATAAAACCTTCTAAAATCTTCATGATTTACATTTTTAATATGTCTCTTCTGTAACTCGATCTTTCAGATCTTTTATCACTGCCTTTGTTATATGGCGCAGACAAACACAGCTGACTGGAATATTTTTCCATTTCGGTATTCTCCTACAGCAATAAAAACACCGTTGTTTCAAATATTTATGGATCATCAGATGCTTAATTATCAATATATCTTAAAATATTTTTATTTATGGTTGTTCTAGAAATGTTTTTGAAATGGAATTTGTGTAGTCACAGTTCCTAGGGAAGGAGATTTCAATGACATATCTGTCTGTGACCCTATTGTGATCCATCTAAAACTTAATGATATAATTCTAGGGAGATATACAGCAAAAGTAATAAATGATAAAAAACTAATAAACCTAATAAATTAACATGGAAATCTGTGGTATATTAATATGTTGAAATTTTTCTTTCTGATATTATCAAAGAAGAAGTCGCTGTTTATATATTTCCTGATTTCCAGAAGACTTATCCAGAAGGTCAAAAGGGGATAACTTTGACTCTTTGGATATTTTTAGTAGTAAAGAATATTAAAGAAAAAGCCCAGTTATCATGATTTTCTATATATTTTAGAGAGGCAATGTGGAATAAAAATCTATCAATAAGCATTTATTATTTGTTGATTGTGTGTCAAGCACACTGTTGGAGACTAATGATACCAATACAAATATGAAACAATCTGCCTCCAAGGAACTTACTTTGTATCAGGAATGTGTTTTTATCACATATCTATAAATAATTACATATAGTCATGCAGGGTATTTCTTCTCTTCTACCTCTCTAGTTTTCACTTGGTGATCTCACAAGCTGCTATAGACTTATTTCTATGAAGTTATTATTTCTATGAACATGATTCTCAGGGCTGTTTATACAACTCTGACCTCTCTCTAGATTTCCAATCTCACATCTTCAGCTGTTTGTCGAAGATTCTAAACAAAATGTCTCATCGATGTCTTAAATTTAATGTCCACAACTGAACTCATTATCTTTTCTACAAACTCTCCCCACCTTTCGAATTTTCTTTTACTTTTGAGTTTTCTATCATCTACCTAATCCCTCAGGCTTCCAACCTAGGGATCATCCTCAATTCCTCACAGTATCTCACTGTCTTCATATCTGTGGCTGAGGTCTGTCAATTATACATATTCTTTCTCTTCTGACACTGCCATCACCATAGTGCAGGCCCTCATCACCTGCCTTGACTACTGCTTCAGGTCTCTTCCCATACAAATTCATCTTCCACTCAGTAGTCAAAAAGAGGTTCCTAAAATACAGGTCTAACCATGTCCTTCCTATTCAATAAACTCCAGGGGCTCTCTTTAACACCCACAATTAAATATTTTTAAAAATCCTCGTTTAAATGCATGTGATCTACTAACTGGCTTCCTTGCTGTTCCTCATAGAAAATACACCATTTCTTCATTCCAGGTATTTTCAATGTATGAACCTTGTACTTAGTATAAGTCACACTTCCTTTCTGCCTCCCTATATCCCTGACTTTCTGCAAGTCTCAGCTAATGCTCCATATTCTCCAGGAAGCCTTTTCCCTGCTTTTTAATCTTCATTCTAGTTCCGAGATTACTTCCAATTTATCTCTCTCACACACACACACACACACACACATGCATGCACACACATATATATTCATTCATAGTTGATTGATTGTGAGCTCCTTTTGAGCAGAAGCTGTTTTTTGACCTTCTTTGGATCCCCAGAACTAATACCTGACCAATGTGGACTTAAGAGATGAGAGACTTCAAATTTGGTGAACTGCTAGGAGACTATACTTCAGAAGAGAGGTGATAAAAGTTTGAATTAGAATGGTAGTCCTGTGAGTAGAGAGAAGGGAATGGTTGCCAGAGATATTGTGAAGATAGAGAAAAGATAAGGTAAATGGTCAGATACGTATTGTGATAAAGTGTAAGATATTGACTCCAATGCTTAGCATTGGAGTTGGGAGTAAACTGGTTTGTAATCCCAGCTGTAAAATTTGCTTCTTGTATGATGATAGGCAAGGGATTTATTTGAATCTAAGTTTCTGCATCTATTAAGTGATGATGATTATAATGATGATAGATAATCCTTCAAGGATTTTTGTGACACAAACACTGTGAATTTTGAAGTGCTATATAATAGACATTAATACATACTCCTAATAGTTTAAAATAATTTTTGTTTGATATTTAAACAGACAAGATCATGTTTTCAAAGAGAGAGGAGCATTTATAACATTATAGATTTAGAGCTCACATTTAGTATTAACAGTTGTGTTACAAATAGGGCAACAGGCCCCAAAAAGTTCACTCTTTTGTCCAAGGTCCCACATGCGTTGTGTCAGTTGGCATTAGAACCTAGGTGCTATAGATATAAATTCAATCATTCTATGCTGCTTCCTGATATTCCTCAATGGAATGGGTCTTTTATCTTAGGTAGCAAGCACTGATATATTTAGATTAGTCTGCCACCAAGGAGCTTTAAAACATTCTTTTTCAAGTAGCACATTAGCGAGATTCTTTGAATTGTTCAGTTGAAGGGCCCCTTTTCAATCCTCATTGGTAGATTTTGACATTTTGGCCAGCCTTCGCTGTAACTGCCTTTGTTTTCTTCTGGTGACCTTTCTACATGTGACCATTTCTTTGAAGGAATCCTTGGTTAGACCAATATTTCAATCTCACAACCATCCTCATTGCTTTGTCATGGATCATCTTCTCTGTTCTGATTATACTATCTCCTCTAGTGATCTCATTCTTCCCAGGGGTTCACTTTATTAGCTCTAAGTTAATCTCCCAAACATAGATGTACATTTGTATACCTGTCTGTCCTCCATGCCTGGAACACTCTCCCTCTCCCTGATTGATTTCTGACTTCCCTGGCTTCCTTTAAGTCCCAGATAAAAATCTTACCTCAGACTATCCCAACTGCTTTTAATCCGGGTGTCTTTTCCCTCTTGATTATTTTCTATTTATCTTTTCTATAGCTTCTCTGTCTTCCTCATTAGATTATGAGTTTCTTGAGGCCAGGGACTTTGTTTTGCCTCTCTTGGTATCCTTAACACTTGGAATGGTGCCTGGCACATAGTTAAGTGCTTAATATTTATTATTTATGCATATCTAGATGTATACATATACACATATATGTATTCATATGTGTATATGCAGAATTGATATAAAGATAATGATATAGTTAGCCTAATATCAGTTTATACTGCTGTATGTGGAGGAAATGTTGAGGTGTTCAGCTGTTGGTACATAAGAGCCTCTGGTGGTAATGGAGGCCATGTTTCTTTCTCCTCATAATTAGGATTACTGGGTAAGGCATACACCTTTTCCTTAGGTAAAGTTGGATAAATTAAAAGGAACCTTAACAGGCTCTTGATTCTTATCAGTTTGTTTCTTTTCCTCGTACCGATATCCTACCCCAAATGTCCTTCATTGTTGTAAATCTTCAGGACATCCCATACATATTTTAATAATGTTATACGGAGAAAATATGTGAGGAAGGAAAGCAGAAGGCCCTACTGTATTATAATATTCAGTCAACTGCTTTCCTACCACCTTCCTTTTTTTTTTTTTTTTAGGATGTATAAAGTTCCTTCTTTTGGTACCCATGGTGAAGTTATTTCCAACTATATCTAGGAACTGTTTAATTTCTTGTGTGGTTATTTTAAGTCCTTGTTCCTTTATCAATTTCACTAAGCATTTTTTATAAGTCTCCCAGTTCGGCCCTTTGATGTGAATTTGGCCCATTTCAATTACCCTGACCGAAAAATGTCTTACTGGTCTTCCTCACTCTCCTTCCCTATGAAGGTACTTCTGCTTATTGGAGGGATCCTGTCACAAACAGCTCTCGAGCACCACTGCTTCTTTGTTTCTTGTGCCTCACATTGGGCGCCACTTGTTATGGGAGCCACCAGCTGGTGGCTGCTGGGGATCTAATTCTGAGCAGCAGAATAGATCGTGTCATGTGAGAGTATGATAAGGATACAAGAAGACGGAGAGGTAATTGCATTCTTTGACTTCTAACCACTTACCTCTGATTTATTTCATTCCCTATACAAAATACATATTTTCTATATATAGCAAGGTTATTATTGTTTAAAGAAAAACATACATTCTTTCACAAGTAACATCTGTGTCAGGAAATTTGTTTTATGACCTCCAGACAGATATCTCTAATTTCTCTAGGTTATTTGGTCTTTCCTTGAGCCTTTCAGCTCTACTCACAGAGTAAGATAAAGATTGTAATAACAAAATATTCCTATAGTTTCTCTACTGTGTTGTGATTCACAGCCGTGGGGGCTGGGATTCACAACCATGGGGGCTGGGATTCACAACCATGGGGGCTTTGGAGAATCGATCTTTCCTTATGGTGCAGTCCCCTTTAACCTTTTTACAGGCTTCTGGGTTGCACACTTAAGTGTGGTCCTTAATACTTAGCATTAAGTAGAAAAGAGGATTTACTTGAGTTGGATAATCCATTTTCAAAATTAGTTTTTCTTCACATTCTTCAAATTACTATTGTAATCAAAGTCTTTCACTGATTTTGGCTTCCATAATTTCTTATGAACAAATGTATATATCTCTGCCTTCCTGACAGCATGGTTTACTGAAAGGAGTTCTGTCATTAGTTTATAGTGTGACCTCCTCAAGTCACTTTTTTGTCTCAGTTTTATTTTTGTGAAATTGGGCTATCCACACTACTAAACTCCTAGCAGAGTTCTAAAGACCATATGAAATAACATCTATGAAAATACATTGTAAACTCTAAACTATTTTATAAGTGAATGTTAGCCTCAGATTCAAAGACTTCTTGAATTGATTTGACATGATTAAGCTCATATTCAGTCACTTAGCTTTCCTAATTCACTCAAAATTATTTGACTTAGGTAGAGAAAACTGGAAAAAAATGACATAGCCACATTTATATAAAGGTCATTACAGTATCTACGTTAAATATTTTTGTGTTTTTGAAATGTAAATTAAAAATCTGAAAATACAAATGTATCCAAAACAATATAACTCTTGTATGCCTGATTTGCATTTTGAATCAGCTTGTAGACCTTTAAAGGTATCAGCCATCCATACAGAATGTTTTGAAAATTATTATTCTACACACTTTGATGCTTAAATAGATCTATGATCCCATTAGTGTAGAACAAGGCTTCTCAACTATGGGTCACAACCTACATGTGGGGAGTCGTGAAAATATGATTTATTATCAGTAAATGTTTGATTTGTATACCTATTATATATATATATATATATATATATATATATATATATATATATATATATACTGTGTTTCATAAAAATTTTGGGTGAAAAGGGTTTGTCAGTGGAAAAAGTTTAAGAAGCCCTGGTGTAAAATACTCTCTTCACGAAAACAGATGACAAACTATTTTTGTCTTTGTATCCTATGTGATTCCTGTTCATTTCCCTTGATAAATTCTCAAAAGAGTAGTTACCCACCATAGAGAAGGCCTTCCTTTAGCTTCTTTGCTATTTTGTGGGTAACATTGTGAGACCTGACTTGTTGATCTGTTATTTTTTCTTCTAGCAAGACTAGCCTATATCCTTTTGGTTCATTCGTGTCCTTGATGAAGCGTCTGAGTCATAACAAGCATGCAGGTCGTAATTGAAATGTATTGTGGCCTGCCAACACATACTCCTGTTGCTTTGAAGTAATTTTGATTGTTGAGACAGTTCCATTGAGCTACATAATTTGCCAGATTTCTAGTTCACTCAATGCCACTTAGATAGGATCTTAAACAAAGGAACCAATTGTAGAGTAAAACTAAAGAAATTTTCTCTCTTAAGGTTCCATAGCGCTGATCATCACCCCCATGTCTCTGTTGTATTCATTCTCAACTATGTCTAATGGCTCTATGTTTTTAATGAGCAATTACTGAATATATAACTGTTGAAGGAAAAGAGAGAATTGTTTATTGCTTTCCTAAAGCATGGATCATCCTTCTTAAAGGTAAATACACATTTTTCAAATGCACAAACGTGTGTACATACATGTATGTTTATACATGTATACGCATATATGTCATTTGTATATGAGCATATGTCTCTCTTCTTTTTCTCTTTGTCTCTGATGTTGAAAGTTATAGCACAGGAAGAGAGGTTGCTCTTTGTGCCTCCGGATAGCAAACTATGGTACTGATGTAGTACCTATACTAGCACATTTAAGGATATATGCAAACGGGGGGGATTTTTTGTTAATAGTCTCAAATCAGTGGGTGGTAACTTTGATTTAATATATAATGTATTAGATTCAGCAGCTGATATATCTAATTCAGCAGGTGATGTTTCTAGTTCAAGAGGTGATATATGTGATTCAGAAGATATATCTGATTCAGCAAGTAATACATCTCATTCAGCAAGTGATATACTTTATTCAGTGTGTGATGTATATGATACAGAAGGTGATATATCTAAATCAGTAGCCAATATATCAGATTCTGAATGTGATCCATTTTTTCTAGTAAGTAATTATTTTTCACTATAAATGATTTATCTATTTTAGCATGTTCAGTAAGTTATTTATTTCAGGACATGGTGTATGAATTTTCTTGATGTGGTATATGAATTTTCATTGAAAAATAGTTGACAAATTCCCAGGTTAGTCTTATTATAGTTTGGATCTATGCTAGTATATTTAAGGATGTATACAAACTCGGTAGATTCTTTGTAATGTGATTTTTCTTGTTAAAACTCCTTGATTTCTCCAAAGTGTCTTCTACTGAAACATAAGGAAGAATGTAAAGTACTGGGTCCCATTAAAATTTAATAATGAATTTATCATATTCTTTAAGCTTATCAATCTTGATTATTACCTGCTGTAGTTGTTTAACCTTATCTTTACCTTACTTCATAGGAAAACTAGGAATTCCAGTACACAGAGCAGATTCAGTGGTGGTGAGGGGAATCTAAACCTTGTGCATGCTTATGGTACACTAGAGACAGGTTATGGGAGTTAAGGAAGTTGTGGGACTTGGAGGTCATGATCTTTGTTCAAATGGGACAGGGACTGGGGTGAAGAATATGGGCCTTGTGCTTTTGAGGAAAGGCCATAGATGATATCAACAAGATTATATAGGATTAAATGTACTTCAAAGAAATAGAAAAGTGTGTGTGTGTGTGTGTGTGTTTTTAATGATGGTGTGAAATAGGAACATAGAAACTCTTCCTCTATCTCTGTAGATATGAAAGAGAGGTAACCAGCACTGGAGAGCGTGCCAAGTGATTTGGTATTTGCGGTAAGCTAGATTTCAGTAAGCACCAGAAAATAAAAAGAATGTGAGAGGAAGAGAGCTAGTGTTTTAAACACATGTGATTTTTTTAAAGTTTTTTTTTTCTTTTCAAAACATATACATAAAAAATTTTTAGCATTCACCCTCGCAAAACCTTGTGTTCCAAATTTTTTCTACCGTCCTTCCTCCTATTTGTCCCCTCAATAGCAAGTAATATAGTATATGTTAAACATATGCAATTCTTCTATACATATTTCCCCAATTATCATGTTGCACAAGAAAAATCAGATTAAAAAGGAAAAAAATGAGAAAGAAAGTAAAATGCAAGCAAATGACAAATGAAAATACTATGTTGTGATCCACGTTCAGTCCCCTCAGTCCTCTCTCTGGGTGCAGATGGCTCTCTCCATCACAAGACCATCGGAACGAGCTTGAATCATATCACTGTTGTAAAGAGCCACGTACATCAGAATTGATCATCACATAATCTTGCTGTTGCCATGTACAATGATCTTGTGGTCCTGCTCATTTCACTCAGCATCAGTTTGTGTAAGTCTCTCCAGGTCTCTCTGAAACCATTCTGCTGATTGTTTCTTATAGAACAATAATATTCCATAACATTCGCATGACATATCAGCCATTCCCCAACTGATGGGCAGCCACTCATTTTCCACTTCCTTGCCACTACAAAAAGGGCCGCCACAAACATTTTTGTACATGTGGTTCCCTTTCCTTTCTCTAAGATCTCTTTGGAATATATGCTCAGTAGAAACCCTGCTGAATCAAAGGGTATGCACAGTTTGATAGCCCTTTGGGCATAGTTCCATATTGCTCTAAAGAATGGTTGGATCAGTTCACGACTCTACCAACAATGTATTAGCGTCCCAGAAAAATCTGTGATTCTGAAATCTAACACAAATTACAATTCCTTTTTGACTCAGTGGAAAGTCTTTGTGAGTTGCTGAGGCTGAATAATTTATCCCTCTGTGACCTAACTGGTGATGAAATTTTCTCTATTTACATTACTAGTCTTTGCAGGGGTCCTCAAACTACGGCCCATGGGCCAGACGCAACGGCTGAGGACTTTTATCTCCCTCACCCAAGGCTATGAAGTTTCTTTATTTAAAGGCCCACAAAATAAAGTTGTTGTTTTTACTATAGTTTGGCCCTCCAACAGTCCGAGGGACAGTGAACTGGGCTCCTATTTAAAAAGTTTGAGGACCCCTACAGAGTAAAGCCATGCATTTGATTGCTTGGCTTATTCAGTGTTCTTCCAGTTTGTAGTCTGCTTACCTTTCTACTCAAGTTCAAAAGTAGAGAGATAGGTATGATAAAATGAATTCTGTTATAAATTGTAAAAATATTTTTAAAAAATCAGTCAATAACCATTTATTAAGTGCCATCTGTTTTTCTTTTACCTTAAGTATCAGACTTCCACTGTCCTCCAGATCTGCTTAATTAGCTGACTAACTAGAATGACTAAGAAATTATTCTAACTCCCTGCTTCTTTTTTTTAATTTTTAATTTTTATTTATTTATTTAATAGCCTTTTATTTATAGGTTAAATGCATGGGTAACTTTACAGCATTAACAATTGCCAAACCTCTTGTTCCAATTTTTCGCCTCTTACCCCCCACCCCCTCCCCTAGATGGCAGGATGACCAGCAGATGTTAAATATATTAAAATATAAATTAGATACACACTAAGTATACATGACCAAACCGTTATTTTGCTGTACAAAAAGAATCAGACTGAAATAGTGTACAATTAGCTTGTGAAGGAAATCAAAAATGCAGGTGGGCAAAAATATAGGGATTGGGAATTCAATGTAATGGTTTTTAGTCATCTCCCAGAGTTCTTTTTCTGGGCATAGCTAGTTCGGTTCATTACTGCTCCATTGGAAATGATTTGGTTGATCTCGTTGCTGAGGATGGCCAGGTCCATCCGAAGTGGTCATCATATAGTATTGTTGTTGAAGTATATAATGATCTCCTGGTCCTGCTCATTTCACTCAGCATCAGTTCGTGTAAGTCTCTCCAGGCCTTTCTGAAATCATCCTGTTGGTCATTTCTTACAGAACAATCATATTCCATAATATTCATATACCACAATTTATTCAGCCATTCTCCAACTGATGGACATCCATTCAGTTTCCTAACTCCCTGCTTCTTAAACTGTGGCTTGCAACCCCCTATGGGCTTTTGTAACTAATGTGGGATTTGCGAAATTATGCTTTATTATCACTAAATGTTTTATTTTTATATTTATTTTGTATAACAATATACCAGGAGTCATGCACAAATTTCTCTGGTGAAAAGGGGTACTGAGTAGGGAAAAAAAATGTAAGAAGCCCTGGCTAGATGATCAAAGTGTTGGCCCACTCATAGTTTAATCAGTCCTGCTAATTTTTACGTGATTCTCAGGGTGCTCTCAGGGTTAACTAATGTGATTTCATTGATTTTGTTGTAAGCTGATTGTACATGGCTGAATTGGTTTACATCGACGTGGGTTTAATAAGAATCTTTTGTCAGCATTTCATTTAACCTCTATGCTGATTCAACCAACAGAGGTGAACTTACCAGCTCTTACAATAAGAAACAGAGAAAGCTTTGACATTTTTTAATTTCTAGCAAAGGGTGTATAAAGAATCAGAGGAGAACCTCCTAGGTGATTTTCAGGCCCTTTAATTTGACTTGTATAGATATTTGAAATGTCCCTTTTTTATTTATCTTGAAATGACCATTTAATAGAAGCACTTATCTTGAGATTCTCAATTTGTATTTTTCTTTCATAACTTTATTTTGCATTTTTCAAAATTAGGTACAAGGTTTCATGCCTTTCCTTATATATGCAATAAATGTGATTAATGCTATAATTAGGATGAAGGGTTCTAAAAATACCTGAGAAAACCCACCTGGAAATGTTAAATAGTCTCTGTGTAATTTGTTAAACTGTATCCAGTGTTCCTTTGAAAAAGAAAATAGATGGAGGCAAGCAAAGAAGTCAACAGTAATAAATAAACAAGTATTTATTAAGCACCCAGTATGTGCCAGACGCTGTACTAAGTGCTGGGGATACAAAGGCAGAATAAAACAAAAAATCCCCTCTGTTCCCACTCTCAAGATGCTCACAGTTTAAGGGAAAAGACAACTGCTAAACAACTAAATACAAACAAAATATATTCAGGATAAATTAGAAATCATCTCAGTGGGAAAGACACTAAGATTAAGGAGGACGGGCAAAGATTTCTTGTAGAAGATAGGACTTTACCTGAGATGTAAAGGAAGCCAGAGCAGTATGGAATGAAAGGAAGGGAGAGAAGAAATATTTATAAAATGTCATCCTTTGGATGAGTAAAGATCATAAGGACATTGAGCCTTAGGGGAGAATTGGGGTAACATGTAATGGAAGGAGGAAGGATGCAGAAAACAGGGTTTTCTTCCTTTGAAATCAATCTCTCCTATGAGGACCAGGACCTAGGCTGACTGGGAGAAGAAGTGAAAGTTGTCATCCATGTCATCTTTCGCAAAAAATGATGACCGACGGCCAAAAACTAATGGGTGGGCTTTATCCATTGTTCTTGTGTGCCACTTTCTTATAAAATGAGAGTTATCACTTGTTCTATTGTCATTTTTAAACACAGAGAACAGTGACTTTATATTATACATTTGTTAAATGCTCTGGTCACTCGCTTTAAATAATAGCCTGTTCTGCTCACTTGTAGCCTATTTCCTTCCTGATGTCGATAGGCTTTTCGTATAGTGTCTCTTAGTTGGATCCTCTGATATTTTTTATCGGTCACAGAAGAATAGTCTCAGTAGAGATTGTTCACCTGTAAAAAAATTTTGATCTTGTGTTTATTTTTTACAAACTAAGACTCAGTATTCTATTTTTAGGATCTCAGTGGCTTCTTTTAATAACACTTGAGATTTATCATCGTATACATTTTGAAAATGGTAGGTCAGAAATGTGGGGAAAATGTATACTCAGCTAAATGTGATTTTAAAAAAACTGATTTTTAAAAAGCTTTTTATTTTCAAACCATTATGCAGAGATAATTTTCAATATTCCCCTTTACAAAACCTTGTGTTCCAAATTTTCCCCCTCCTTTCCCCTATCCCTTTCAGATGTCAAGTAATCTAATATATGTTAAATATGTGTAATTCTTCTATACATATACACAATTATCATGCTGCATAAGAAAAATCATGTAAAAAGGAAAAAATGAGAAAGAAAACAAAATGCAAATAACACCAAAAAGAGTGAAAAGACTATAAAAACCTAATTTTAATAGAGTATGAGTATAAAGTCAATTAAATGACATTAGTTACACGAGAAACTAAAATTCTTTTTTTAATTATAGCTTTTTATATACAAAACATATGCATAGGTAATTTTTCAGCATTGACCCTTGCAAAAACCTCTGTTTCAACTTTTCCCCTCCTTCCCTCCACACCCTCCCCTAGATGGCAGATAGTCCCATACATGAAACTAAACTTCTTGATTGTAATTGTGGCTAAAAGACAAAATGCAAGATGAGCTTCACAAAAATCTATTCACTCCAAAAGATGTTAAAAGTAAGAGAAACAACAAAATCGAGTCTCAGTACTTTTTTTTTTATCAACTGAAAGTGTCAGAAATATTGATTAATGGGATCTCAACAGCATTTAAATTATGAGAATATTTGGTTATGAGAAAAGAAATCTTTTCCAGTCCTCCTTATCCTTGGGAGGATATCTCCCAATTCAGTAACCTGATAAGATGATTTAATATCTACTTGAAGACAACATGTTTAAGAGCCTTTAACTGACTTTTCCCCATTTTCAGACACTTCCAGAGAGAACACAGATCATAAAATAGCTACTGCAAAATAATTGAAGAAAGTTCCCTTAAGAAAAATAAAATTGAAAACTCATCCATCAACAATTTAGAATATGTTCTTCATAAGAATGTAGCTGTGATGAACTGAATAGTGATAAGGAGAGAGAGGCAGGGTCTTTTGGCAGTTTAGGCTGTTACGGAGGTATAGTATTAAATTGAATCAAATTTACTAATGTGCAGTTATTTTTTTCAATTAAACAAGCAAATATTAAAAGCCCACTCTCTGTTAAACCCATAGTATTAGGCACTGGGAATACCAAGATGAAAATGAAGCAAGTGTAATTAATTCTTAATGGAGTTACCATAGGTAGATGTCTACCCAGGGAATTCTGAATTTGTATCATGTAGATGGATTTTCATCTGGCTTTGATTTCTAACGAGATTTTTGTTTTGGTTGTTTTTTTTTTCTTTCTGTATGATGTAACCCTGTTTTCTTAGAGGGGTTTTCTACATGTCTTCTTGGTAAATCTGAATGAATCTGTTTTAAATTTGGTTTCTCTTTTCATTGAGTGTCCGGTAATTGATGGCAAGATGATGTTACATCCATTGGGGATTAGAGCAGCCATCGGAGATCTCTGAGAGAAATGACTGCAATATAGAACTGATCAGAAAAATGAAAAAGAGTCAAGTAAAATCATCCTTGTATGATTAGATCCTAAGTGTCCTTTGTTATCCTTTTGCTAACAGGGCTCAGTCCAGTTCGGGTCATAAATTTTCTTTTTTTCTTTGCAGTGGAAGAAAATCATAATGCATTTATGGAGTTCTCAGCAGAGATGATAGGAGAAATAGAAAAGTAATAAAATTGCCTTAAAATAGTCCAATGTATTTTTAAATAATAATAATAGCTTTTTATTTTTTCAAATACATGCAAAGATAGTTTTCAGCATTCACCCTTGCAAAACCTTGTGTTCCAAATTTCATCTCCCCTAGACAGCAAGAAATTTGATATAGGTTAAGTGTGTGCAATTCTTCTAAATATATTTCCACATTTACCACGCCAGTGCCGTGTATTTGGAGTCAGAGGATCTGCTTTTGCCAAAATCTTGATTTTGCCACTACGTACCTGTGTGACCTTGGACAAATCACTTAACTGATCTGGGCCTTAGTTTCCAGCCCTCTAAAAAGAAGGGAATTAGCTCTATGACTTGTAAGGTCCTTTGTAGCTCTAAATCTATGATCTTTATGAACCTCAACCAAGAGAATTTCATAAATAGGTCAAACACCACCGGTTCAATGTTCTAGTGGTAACTCTAAGAGTTCTGGAAGTGGCAGATTACTTCTCGGTGCTTAGTATAGATGAGTCTTATGTACAAACAAGTTCATTAAAATTGCAGGAGCCTTTAACACCTCAGTAACAGCTTGCCCCAAGGTTAACATTTATTGTTCAGTGCTGCCAACATCTTGCTTTTATGGGGCACATTTATGTGCTAAATTGCCTATTATGTTAAGCTGTGAGTTCCCATTTAGTAGCATCAGGAATAAGAAGTGACTATAAGCGTTTAAATTTTATTAGCCCTATGCCAGATTTCTTACTGGCTCACGGTTTTTGAAGGCTAAAATTCATTGCGTTTTTCATATGAAATTTGTTAAAAATTCTATCTGCAGACGTGAAGCTTTCAGGCTTTGTTTATCATGAAGAAGAGAAAAAATCCCTCATTTTAGCTTGCCCTTAAGCAAATCATAGCTGCCATTATTTAAGCAATTATGTGTGGAAAATAAAACTGCAATCTAAATATTGACTATTATTGTCCTAATGATTCCAGGGTAAAGCAATAGGAAATCTCTAAGGGGACAGACATAGGATCATATTTCAATAGCATAGTCATTAGTGCTCATACATGCGGTTGCTGGGCATTCTGCAACATCCCCAAAGAGAGTGAGTTCAATGTGACATGGCACTGTAGCAGATTTAACACAGAAACCCCAAATGTCAAATTTCTATTTAATGTAGCAATAAGAAGAAAGGATTGATTATAAGCACAGATTGAAAAGGAAATTGAAAAGTCCTAGTCAGAAATAGCCTGTCTTCACTAGTGGATAGAAGAGAGCTGAAATATGTTTCATTTGGGAAATCTCCTTCCACCCTTTCAGCCTTCCTTTAAAAAATGGCTACCTTAAATTACAGACCACTTTTCACACAAATTAAGTCTGATCTAACCAATTGGAAAAATATTAAATGCTCTTGGATAGGGCGAGCAAATATAATAAAGATGACAATATTACCTAAACTAATCTATTTATTCAGCGCTATACCAGTCAGAGTCCCAAAAAACTATTTTAATGACCTAGAAAAAATAACAACAAAGTTCATATGGAAAAACAAAAGGTCAAGAATTTCAAGGGAATTAATGAAAAAAAATCAAATGAAGGTGGCTTAGCTGTACCAGATCTAAAATTATATTATAGAGCAGCAGTTACCAAAACTATTTGGTATTGGCTAAGGAAAAGATTAGTTGATCAGTGGAATAGATTAGGTTCAAGGGATAAAACAGTCAACAAATATAGCAACCTAGTCTTTGACAAACCCAAAGACCCCAGCTTTTGGGATAAGAACTTACTGTTTGATAAAAATTGCTGGGAAAATTGGAAACTAATATGGCAGAAACTAAGCATTGATCCATACTTAACACCGTACACCAAGATAAGGTCAAAATGGGTTCATGACCTAGGCATAAAGAATGAAATTATTAATAAATTAGAGGAACACAGGATAGTTTACCTCTCAGACCTGTGGAAGGGGAAGGACTTTATGACCAAAGAAGAACTAGAGATCATTACTGATCACAAAATAGAAAATTTCAATTATACCAAACTGAAAAGTTTTTGTACAAACAAAACTAATGCAGACAAGATTAGAAGGGAAGCACCAAACTGGGAAAATATTTTTACAGTCAAAGGTTCTGAGAAAGGCCTCATTTCCAAAATATATAGAGAATTAACTCTAATTTATAAAAAATCAAGCCATTCTCCAGTTGAAAAATGGTCAAAGGATATGAACAGACAATTCTCAGATGAAGAAATTGAAACTATTTCTAGTCATATAAAAAGATGCTCCAAGTCATTATTAATCAGAGAAATGCAAATTAAGACAACTCTAAGATACCACTACACACCTGTCAGATTGGCTAAGATGACAGGAAAAAATAATGATGATTGTTGGAGGGATTGCGGGAAAACTGGGACATTGATGCATTGTTGGTGGAGTTGTGAACAAATCCAACCATTTTGGAGAGTAGTTTGGAACTATGCTCAAAAAGTTATCAAACTGTGCATACCCTTTGATCCAGCAGTGTTACTACTGGGATTATATCCCAAAGAGATTATAAAGAAGGGAAAGGGACCTGTATGTGCACGAATGTTTGTGGCAGCCCTTTTTGTAGTGGCTAGAAACTGGAAACTGAATGGATGTCCATCAGTTGGAGATGGCTGAATAAATTGTGGTATATGAATATTATGGAATATTACTGTTCTGTAAGAAATGACCAACAGGATGATTTCAGAAAGGCCTGGAGAGACTTATACGAACTGATGCTGAGTGAAATGAGCAGGACCAGGAGATCATTATATACTTCAACAACAATACTATATGATGACCAGTTCTGATGGACCTGGCCATCCTCGGCAACGAGATCAACCAAATCATTTCCAATGGAGCAGTAATGAACCGAACCAGCTATGCCCAGAAAAAGAACTCTGGGAGATGACTAAAAACCATTACATTGAATTCCCAATCCCTATATTTATGCCCACCTGCATTTTTGATTTCCTTCACAAGCTAATGGTACAATATTTCAGAGTCTGATTCTTTTTGTACAGCAAAATAACGGTTTGGTCAGGTATACTTATTGTGTATCTAATTTATATTTTAATATATTTAACATCTACTGGTCATCCTGCCATCTAGGGGAGGGGGGGGAGGTAAGAGGTGAAAAATTGGAACAAGAGGTTTGGCAATTGTTAATGCTGTAAAGTTACCCATGCATATATCCTGTAAATAAAAGGCTATTAAATAAAAAAAAAAAAAAAAAGAAACTAGTTTTGAACTCATGTGTTCCTGACTCCAGGTTCAGTGCTCTATCCATGGTACCACTTAGGTGCGCCCATTGAAATGTATGTGTGTGTGTAATTATAATTATAAATGTTGCATTGTATATTTTTCTCTTTTTGTGGATATATATATATATATATATATATATATAAATTGGAAATAAATTTTAGGTTTCTTGAAAGTAGAAAAAAAAATGGCTTCCTTTACCCCTCATGCGTTTTATCGCATTAGCTTTGGAGAACAAGGAAACAGTCATTTGTGGAATTTCCAAAGCAAATCATTATTATTTAGCCCTCCGCCAGAGTTACGCAAATTGTGGCAGATTCAAACTTGTTTTAGAATTCTGCTGCAGTGAGGTGGTACAGTGACTAGAGGGCTGAGCCTGGAGTCTGCAAGACTTGAATTCATATCTGGCTTCAGATGTGTGTCAACTATTTGGCTTTGAGCAAGTCACTTGCCTTCTGTTTATGTCATCTTTCTCATCTGTAAGATGAGGATGATAATCCTGCTTAGCTTGCAGGACTGTTGTAAGGATCAAAAGAGATATTTGTAAAGTGTGTAGTACAGTGCCTGGCATGTAGAAGGGGGTATATAAATGCTAGCTATTAATAACAGTAATTTTTCTGATATTAAAAGTACTGTTTAATACCTATCCCTTTTTATTGATGAAATTAATCCTATCTATAGGATAGATACTCTCATGCCATATCTATAGCTTGGCAAATAATTAAAACTAGCATTTATATACTATTTTAAGTTACACGAGACCCCTTGAGTACCTTACCTCATTTGAACTTCATAATAATCAAGTGAAGTACGTACCAGAGGCATTGTTCTCTTACACATGAGAAAACAGGATCAACGAGATGATGTCACTTTTTTTACCCAGTTGGAAAGTATCAAAAGTGGGATTTGAACCCATGACTATTCGTCTCTAAGACTAGCACTGTATTCCCTATGCCATGCTGCCTGTAAATGGGGGAAAATGGAATAAAAACAAAAACACCCTCCGTTTTTCCTGCCTATTGTTAACCACTTGTACACTGAAACTGATTATAAGCACAATTTATGCCAAAGCTCATATCATTTAAAACAAAACTTAATTTTCAAGGGGAAAAATTACCCTCTGGATTTGGTAAACTTCATCTAAGCTGCTAAAGTGATTGGAAAAAGGAATAGTCTATGACTACCCTTTGATCCTAGTGATTAATGTTTCCCTTTAAAAAACAGTATCAAATACAAAATCTGTGGCCATCTGTCAGTCTCTGGTTATATTTAGAATAGCAATCAGTAGCAGTGGAAGGCTTTCCACATGTCAACAAATGCTGATACATTCTAACTTCTGAATTTGAGTGGTGTTTAGGTCAAACCCCTAGCCTTATTTTCACTTGTTTCTTGTTCTCTCCAAGACCAAGTTGAACTTCAATAATAGCAAGAGGTGATAGTATCTATCAAGTGTTCTTTGATGTCTTAATTCAACCCCAGTGAAGTCCTTTTTCTTGAATGTAGTGCAAGTGGTGTTTCAAAGTATCAAGAAGACACCAAGAATGGCGTATTTCTTCCTCCTTTCTCCTTCTCTTTACCAAACCCAACCGAGTAAGCTGATCTTGTACTTTTCTAAAAATATTAATTAATTATTTGACAGGTATTACTTGACAGCTGCTTTGATAGACATTGGGGAGAGGGAACAGGGAAAGTCTCTATTAGAAACTTAGTTTCCATAGGAATAACAAGTCAAGCCATTGGATGTGTAAAAGACAGTAGTGTGTGATAAGCCTAGAAAAGTCAGAGTAAGTTTGTGAGGGGTTTTCAACGCCAAATACAAGAGTAGAGAGAATCCCTGGAGTGAGTTTAGTAAGGAAATGACATGGTAGGATAGGAGCTATACTGTTTGGAGTATAAGAACCCATTCCAATGTTGTGTCCTTATGGCTTTCTTCCAGAATCTTTGAAATCAAGTTTGATACTCTTGATGAAATGAAGAAGAAATGCAGTGTTTTAAATCACCTGTTGCTTTATATCCATTACAAGAGAAAATGCTCCCATTTATGATTTATTCTTAGTGAAGACATGATAATAATTCCTCTATTCAACTTTATTCTTTTTCTCACTTCTTAGACATTTAAAAATGACCGTTTCAGAGGCTATCCAGGTTGCCTTGGCTTTGGGGCATAATTCAAGATGTTTTTTTTTTTGTTTTTTTTTATTTAATAGCCTTTAATTTACAGGATATATACATGGGTAACTTTACAGCATTAACAATTGCCAAATCTCTTGTTCCAATTTTTCACCTCTTACCCCACCCCACCCCCTCCCCTAAATGGCAGGATGACCAGTAGATGTTAAATATATTAAAATATAACTTAGATACACAATAAGTATACATGACCAAAACATTATAATTCAAGATGTTAATCTTAAATCTTGAAAATCCTTTATGGTTTTTAATTCATAAAGCCCCATATGACCCTGGCTCCACTTGAGGCCCTTATGGCTACAGGCAACAGAAGCTGAAAGTGATAAAAATGGTGGCCCAAAAAGAGTGGTGAAGGAAAATTGAAATTCTCAGATCTATTCGAATCTCAGATATAAAAAGAGTTTAACTAGACAATTCTGAGATCCTTCCAGCCCTAAATCTTACGAACCCTATGTCAGACTCGATCAGCGGAAGCTTGCTCAACTGTTTGAACTCAGAAACTCAGCAGGGGATTTGATCATGGTGGGTATTAGTAGAATTTCTGAAGGCAGGGACTGTGTCATCTTATCTCTTGATTTTTAGGTGCAAGAATAGAAAATGGTAGGGGTGTACAATGACCAGATGTTTGTTAAATTGAAATTAATTCCATAAATAACTTTCATGTTTTCCTAGCATTCCCAGGAACATAATCTTTGACTTGTTACTGTCCCAAGCATGTTCCTCCTGAAATCAGAGGACATATAACATGTGCCAACGTTACCTTTTATTTTTCTGATATTTGAAAATGCGATGTAACAAACAGAACAATACTTGGGTGCATGTGAGCGGATGTATGTGTGCCATACCAAGCTGCTAATTTTTTAACATTTGCTTCTCCAGTGATGGGAATAATAACCCCTCCATTCCTGTATAAGTTGTGCTTTGGAACTAGAAGGTCCAAATTCAAGCTCTGGCTCTGTTACTTAATGTTGTTATTCAGTTGTGCCCAATTCTTCACGTCCCCATGAACCCTTCTATCCCTCACTGTCTCTTGAAGTTTGTCCAAGTTCATGTTCATTTTTTTCTGTGACACTAAATGTCCACTTCATTCTCTACTATCCCTTTTTCCTTTTGCTTGCAGTCTTTCTTAACATCATGTCTTTTCCAATCAGTACCATCTTCTCATTATGTGGCCAGAGTATTTAAGCTTCAGCTTCAGCATTTGACCTTCCAGTGAAAGCCTGAATTAATTTCTTTGAGTATTGACTGATTTGATCACCTTGTTGTCCCACGAATTCTCAAAAGTTCTTAGATGATTACAGTCTGTGGGACCCTGACGTAGTCATTTAACCTTTGTCTGCCATGGTTCTTTCATCTGTAAAATGGGAATGCGATCGCACCTATCAGCCAGGGCATTTGTCGACATCAAATAAGATACTATTTGAAAAAAGCCCTTAGTATAGTACCTACCACGTAGCACTGTATCCATATTTATTTTTCCCTTTCATTTCTCCTTCCTCTTTGTAACATGAAACTATGTACAATTAAATACAAGGAAATTGGGGAGGGGGAAGTAGACTTTAGTGATAGGATGGAATCAGAAAAGATGTGATCGATGAGGTGCCTTATGAGCTGAGACTTAAAGGATAAAAAGGATTCTGGGAGGGAGGATGAGAAGGTGGTGTACTCTGGGCATGGGGACCAGCTTATACAATTGCACATGGGTATGAGATGGAACGTCAGAATCTGGCAAAAGCTAATACTCCAGTTTGGCTAGAGTACAAATTATGCAAAAGGGAATAAGGTGTGAGCCAAGATTGTGACTCAGTGTTAAAGTGGAGACAGATTGTAGAGTTATTAAGCGTTTATTAAGTGCCTAAGATGTGCCAGATATTGTGCTAAGTGTTGGTAATACAAGGAAAGGCAAAAGATACTCCTGGATTTTGCTGCACTAAACTCTTTACAAATATCATCTATTTGAAGAATAGCAAGGAGGCTAGTGTCACTGAACTGCAGAGAATATCCTTGAGGATGTAAGGTATAGGAAGCTTAGTCGGGTTGTTCAGGGAGATTCATAAAGTATCACAGGCTCTAAAAGATCAAAATTCCTATACCTCCCCAAAACAGATATTAAATTAAATGTACGTGAGTAGAACTCACCGTACAAGAGAATGAAGGTGAAGACAAGGAGCCGCAAAGAAAGTACAACAGTATTGTCCTAAGGACAACTGATGGCCTGCTTGTTTGCCTCTCAGGTAATGTCAGGTTATCTGGAAGAATGTTCATAGAACATCCCATGGATCCTTTATGTATGATCTCTGAGAAGACATGGAAAAGAATAGCACAGCTTGTGCAGAATGGAGGGGCTGTGACTTTTGTGGGAAAAGGAAGTGCTAAAAATAGCAATTTGGTCTAGAACACACACTCTTGCACATATTTAGCGCCATTGAAAAGAAATTCAATTTCTTTAGAAGCTTATTGCCTATGATGAAATATCTTCCACAGGAAAATCTTTTATAAAGCCATATAGAAAAGCAACTAATAAACATTTGTATTTGATATAAGCAAGAGGGGATTGTAGCACCTGAGTGGATTTGAGAGAAAATAGCTATTTATATAAAATCTTAAATCTTATCAAGTTTGGCAACCTTCCAAAACCTAAATAACTCTCTGTTTAGGAGCCTGAATTATCCAGTTTGACCATTGACAATGATGTGATTAATCACTGTACACCATGTAGACATGGTCCATAATTCCAAGTCAGAAAGGAAAAAAAAAAAAACTTAATCTCTTCATGCCATGAAATGTTAATAAATCCAGCTGACTCCAGCAGATGAGAAGTAAAAAGAGAGGATGATATATCATCCTATGGGGTATATTGCACAAGGTGTCTGAGAGAGAATTCAAGGTTCTTTATGGCAAGGATTTTAGAAATGGAACTTTCTGTCTTCTCTTTCCTTTTTTAATTGGAAGTTATTTCGCCATACTATAGTATCCGAGTTTCTCTTGTCATCTTATACTGCATCAACTGAACAATTATTCTTTGTTTTACGATTACAAATAAAGAATGAATTTGAGGAGTTGTACATAGTGGCAGACTTTGCATTCTCAGCTCTGCATATTCCTAAGTTTCCCTTGTGATTTCACAAGTAGATATGCCTCCATTGGGCCCCAAGATGACAAATGACATTCATAAACATGAATACGTGACTTTACTTCTCCACTTCAATGTTTGATAAGAGGGTTTTTTACTAGTCATTAGTTGAAAAATACTCAATGATTTATATGCAGTTATTTACATTTTTAAAAAACTTAATTGTAATATGACCTTCTTGCTCTTCCTCAAACTCAGGGCTCAATCTTCTACTTTGAAATCCTCTATTTCATTCAATATCCATTCTCTTCCCTCCCACTCTTCTTACCCTATGGGGTGATTCTTGGCTTTAATGGGTAAAATATTCTGAATTGCAAACCTCTATTTTTTGCCTTTTGTAATGTGATATTCCATATACTCTTTTCTTCTATAGTATTCTACCTCTGCTAAATCTCTGGTGATCTTGACTGTGGTTCTCAAAACTTGAACTTTTTCTTTTAATATTTTCCTCTTTGACTTGGAAATCTCAAATTTGTCTTTAATGTTTTAGATACTTTCCATTTTGCTTTTCTTTCAGAAGATTACTGATGATTCTTTTTGTTTGCACTTTATGCACTGGACAAGTAAAGGAATTTGACACCAATAAAAGTATCACCCTTGTATAGGCAGTTTTCATGCATGATTTCTTGGTATTTGATATTCAGGTGCTTTTTGTTTGGTCATGGTTTTTAGAAAATCTGATGATTTTAAATTAACCTTTCCTTGATTTCCTGGGGGGTTTTTTTGTTGTTGTTGTTCTCCCAGGTTGTTATTGATTTTCAGTATAAGATACCTTACATTGTCTTCTATTTTTAACTCTTTTGACTATTTTAATATTGTTTATTATCTCATTTGATCAACTTGTTTTTACTTGGTGCTAATTAATAAGTTGTCTGTTGATTATGTACGGTTTGTTACCTTTTAGGATAAACTGTTAACTTTTCTTCCCAAACTCTTATTTATGTTCTGGTTTTTTTTCTCAAGTTGGTGCCTTTAATTATAAGTGTAAATTCATTTTTAACAAGTTAAACTTATTTTTTTCAGGAATTCTAGTTGTTTGGGACAAAAAGACCTACCCAAATTGACTACTATTACAGAGATCACTCATAGAAAGCAGAATTATTTATTAGAATCTCGAGAAGCGGACCCCATCCTGGTCTGTGAGCCAAATTCATAGCAGGAGAGGGCCACTCCCTTGAAAATGCTCACGGCTTTTATACATTTCAGACAAAGAACCTCCAAAATCCCCCCCTGTATATGTTGTGATTGGTCACATAAACCTTTATTCCCCTACTTGGTCAGTGGAATGTAGTAGGCAAGGTGATATACAGTTTCTTGGGCCACATATATGTTTTTAATCCCTTCTTTGGACAATGGAATGCAGTCCAGGCCTTATCTAAAATCACATGACTGGGGCCTATAGGCCTGATCTACTTTAGCGAACAGTCTCTGATCAATATGTGCTTAATCTGTAAGTTCTTCACCTTTCCACACATAGTTGACTTTATGTTCTAGCTGTAATTTTTCTTTGAAGCTTTGATTGTAAATGCTTTGCAATCATTCTCCTTTGTGTTTTGGAATCTTGGATAGTCCTCTTATAGTTGGTGAATTGTTTAAGTTGCAGTCAGTTCTTTGTAACATTGTTTGAGAATTTTTTCTCGGCAGAGATATTTGAGTGATTTGCCATTTCTTTCTCCAGCTCATTTTTCAGATGAGGAAACTGAGGCAAATGGGATTAAATGACTTGCCAGGTTCACACAGCTGGTAAATGTTTTAGGCTGGATTTGAGTTCAGGTATTCTAAAGAATTCTGATTAATCATATATCCAAATTGTCTTTTTTTTCTTTGAGATTTTACTTGTAGATATTTTGGAGATTCTTTTTACCACAGATGAGAATCTTTTTGTTTCTTCCTTCTTCTGTCTTCATTTCCCGGATGTTTTTTCTTTTTTTTTTTTTTTTGTCTGTGTGTTAGGGCCAGATTCTGCACACTTTAGGAGAGAATGTCTGGGTCTCATTTGGTTCTGATTTTTATTCTCTTGCATTCTACCACTACTTTCTCCGAATACTAATTTCTGGTTCTTCAAGAATCTTATGGGAGATGCAGGACAGGGACCTACAAACTTTGATTTTGCCCAGAGCTGTCTAGGTCAAATTCTGAACATTTCTCTCCTGTTCAGAGCTTTTCAGGCTTCTGACCTCAGTTTGGGTTTGGGTAGATCTGCTCTTGTTTGGCACTCCAGTGAAGTGCTGTGGTCTAGCCCCTGTGACTGGCTAGAAGGCTCTATCTATAGCTTCAAAGAGACAGAACTGAATTTCACTTTGCCCTCCAATTTCTTTTCTCCCAGCTAATTTTCTTCCGAATCCCCATTTAGTGCAAAGCCTCAACTCACAACTGCTCCATTTCCTGGAAAGTCAGCCTCCTGTCTTTGATCCACACTGGATCTGTCACATATATCTGTAACGTGAATGACAAAATTGCCTTTTGGCCCCTGTTCCTTATCCCTTACTTGCATCAGGCCAGACTCTGCTGAATCTATAACTGATTTTTGCCATGTACATAAATGTTTAGTGTCCTCTTCATGACACTTTTTAGTGAAGACTGATCTCTAATGCCATCAGACCTGTGTCTGTCTCCTTGTGTTAGCTTCACCTAACCAGATGATTCCGTGTTATTTTTCCGTGAATTTTCTGATCATGACTTAGTCCGGCTCTCTTTCTGTCTTTGTTAGTACCAGTTATGGGAAAGAGTTGAGCTATATTACTTCTTCCTAATTGGCCATCTTTGATGAACAGCTAAAATAAGCATTTCAAAGATTCCTTTAAATATGCACCGAGAGATATTTAGTAATGAACTGTTATCCTCTTAATCAGAGAAGTAGCTTTGTTCTTGATAAAAGTGATAGGCACTGATCACAAACCAGAATATCAAACAGCTATCTTCTCATTCATTAAAATCATATAGTCTATAAAACAATTGTATTGTTAAAATTCACACTGTATATTTCCATGGAAATTGAACGACTTACAGTATTTTACATAATTATGGTTGAGAGTAGTACAAATTTAAATTTATGTAATCAAGGGCAGAGTCAAGATGGTGGAGTGAACAGAAACATTTTTGCCCAGCTTACCCAGTATACCTACTCCACAACAATTTAAAAATGGCAGACTGACAAAAACAGGCTTCTAGACCCTGGAATGGGACAAGCCAGGAGTGTGGCATTAATGATTGGGATAATAGGAAGCTTTTCATATTCAGGGATAGAAAATAAGTCAAAATAAAGCCCAAAGGGAAAAAAGAGACCCTCAACAGAAGCTTTGAGTTAGTGCTGGGTATAGGAATGAATGTCATTAGGCACTTGTTTTGCTTGTTATCCACTTCCGTGTCATAGACCTGAGGTGAAGAAGAATGGTCACAAGCAAGTTCTGGACCTAGTTTAAGCCTGAGCAAAGCAAGAGTTTCCTAAATTTATCTGAGCTCAGGACCAGAGCTCATACGCCTGCAGTAGGAGCTCAAGACCAAAAAAGAAGCCAGCTGCTCAGTAACCCTGAACCTGCAGAAACCCCCAGTGGGCTAGTAATGCAGTGACTGAGTCCAGCATCTGTCGATGAAAACTTAACACAAGCCAACAGACCCAGACCTTGGTTAGGAACTTATAGAGTTCAGAATAGGAAAGCAGGACTCAGATGATCTCTACCCAGATCATAGTGTTTTGAAAGCACTGACAACTTGCTGGCCCCTAGACCTGCTGTGAATGGAATGAAAATTCAGACCAGACACGCTTCCAGAAATGAGCAGAGCACAACATTAACACAAAGTCCAAAGTCAAGAAGGAGCCTGGAAAAATGAGGAAACAGAAAAACCAACAAAAACCTGACCATAGTCAGCTCCTACATAGGAAACTCAAGACTCAAACACAGGAGACGTTGACCTGAACACATCTATGAGCAAAGTGTCAAAGAAAAAAAATACAAATTGGACATAAGACCAACAAAAATTCATAGAGTAGGTATAGAAGGAGCTAAAATGATTTTTGAAAATGTTGACATTCCAGAAAAGCCTCTAAACCCCTTCTCAAGATATTTTTAAATGTATAAAATAAAATACATGTGATTGCAAAAGAAACTATACTGAAATAAATTTGTTAAATTATTTTTGGAATACACAGACCTAGGTTAGTTAAGAACCTCTGTTTTAAAAACTTTGTTGCATGGGTCTTTCTCTATATACTGGCCGTTTTTAAAAATTTATCTTGGTTCCTTTACATAACGAGTTCTTCATTGATTTGATGAATATTCCTGTAAATGTCACCAAGTGTGACCCTGGGACACAACTTTGAGGAGGTTTCTATTTTCTGGAAAATACAGACTAAGATCTTGCTCATTGTTTGGTTCTCAATTGTTAGTCATTGGACATTATTTCCCTTTCTGCACTCTGCCACCTTTAGGCGTACCTTAAGGCTATATCTTGGACACTCTGATCTTTTATCTTTATATTATTTCACTTGATCTTCCTGAGTTCAATTCATCTCTACAAAGGCTTCCTAAATCACTAAATCTGACCCCTGCTTTCTTCCTGACATGAGATATTCCAACTTCCATCTCCATGTCTTTTCATGGACTTTGCATTAGTCCTGGAATAATCCCTCTCTTGGAGATGCAGTTCAAGCACCATCTATTGCTGAAGTCATTCTGTTTCCCTACATGCTTATTCCTTTCCTCCCATACTACTTGTATTGAACTACTTTGTATATATTTGTTAAGTTTCAGCTTTATATTTATGCTTTCTGTTTGCATATCTGTATGTATTTCCCCTAAGAGCCCTGAAGCAAAGAGGCAGGGGAGGACAGTGACAGGACTTTTCCAATGAGTCTTCTCTTTAACACATGGTTAACTAACTAGAATCACTTCTAGAATGTCCATATATGTCCTACAGCTTCTGCAAGGCACTTCCATTCCATGTTATTTGAGAAACGAGGGCTTTTTAAAGAAAGTTGCTATAACAATTTCCTCCATTGTCCTTCTTACCTTTTGTTTGAAGATTAATGGGTTTGAAACTTCAGAGTATGTGTGTGTGTATAGACATATACATACACATGTGTAGATGGCTAGATGATATCATGTAAAGTGATTGGGTTTTTTTTAAAACTTTTTCATTTTTCATCTGGTTGTTTAAAGTTCTTTTCCTATCATCTTTCCCTGGAATATCTCTGATTAGCAGTATAAGGTCCAGAGCTATAGCTATTTCCAACCTGACTTGAATGTCTTCTAATATGTTTATGGTAATCTCCCTTGTGGAAATAAAGGATCCCATTAATAAAAGAAAGACATCAGGATATAGTAGATAGTGTCTTGAAAATCAAGAGACTTGCCTTCAAATCTCACTTCAGACACTTGCTAGGTGTGCAGAAACATACAAAACAATTAACCTCTCTGAGCTTGTTACCTTATCTGCACTAACTACTTTGCAGGGTTGCTGTAAGCAAAAAACTTTGCAAATATCACGTGAGGTATTGATATTTACAGCCCTCCACTCCCATAGGTAAAACTTAAGTGTTTATGTGATCTTATAAAAGAAAAGTAGCACTGGATTTGGAGTCAGAGGAGGCAACTTTGAATCCCAGCTCAGGCATTTATTACCTTCTTTTAACCTCTTTGAACTTTAGGTTATTCATTTGTAGAATGAGGAAGTTGTACTAGGCATTTCCCAAGGTTTCTCCCAGATAGAGACCTGTGATTCCTTTATTCAAGATCTTTTGCTATACATAAATATGATCTTTGTTACTGGGGGGAAAACACATCTAATAGTACTCAAGATGTTCGGCATGATGGCTGTGAGTTGCAGTCTCTGAGCATCTGAAGCACCTACACAGACTATGTTAGTCAGAAAAAAATAGGTGACTTTGGAAAGATGACATTAAGAAGATGATGGAAAAGTTGAATTACAAAACTCTAATTTAATTATTTTTTTAGTAACTGAGATTTTGTGGAATACTATAAGGCTTACTTATGTAAACTTCAGATAAAATGACTTCATTGAACATATCCTAACACATATTTCGGTAATAGAATCACAGAACCTGAACTGGAAAGTAACTTCAGAGGCCATATCAGTATTTGAACAAGAATATTCCTTCTTTTTTAATAGTTGTTGCAATCAATTTATTAAAAGAAATGATTGATTAGTTATCTGGAGTGGTGACTCGTGTGGCTCAATGCTGATAGAAGTAACATTTGTAGAAGGACTGTGCAAATCAATAAAGCATCTGTGGATTCTCATCTGGAACTCATCTCAAGTCTTTTAACCATGTCTCTACTTGTGACTTGAAGTGTCGTAGTAGGCACTGGAAAAGATCCCTTCACTTTCAAGTTCTTTTCTTTGGCTCCTCTAATTTTTTTCTTGATTGATCTCCCATTGCAGCTGGTAAGAGGCAGTTGGTGATATGGGTCCAGTGAATGGCTCCTTTGGGGGCCAAAATGGTCTCGTGAGTATCTTTGAATGGCATAGCAGTAGAGTGACTTCCTGACCTACTTATTCCACGAGAGCCAACATTGGTGTCTCAGGTGGAGGAGAGACAGGGAGCGGTACCTTCACCAAAGAGAAAAATATCCTTTCTAATATACAGTTTGGGGAAGCTCACTTGGCTGCGTTCTGACGGCTCTAATGTCTAAGAAGTTTTTCCTTCAAACTGACATCTGTTTAACTGCAGTTCAACACAGTGCCTGGCATATATTAAGCACTTAATGAATGTTTATTGATTGATTAAGCCTCCACCTATTCCTTCTAATTCTACCCACTAGGGCCAAACAGAGAAAACCTTCTCTCGCCCGTGTGGTATTGGTTCAGATTCCTAACAACAATTCTCTACCCTTAAATCTTTTCTTTACCAGTCTAAATATCGGCAATCTTGAGCAAATTTATTTCCCGAGAATAGAGCCAGCAAAAGAGTTAAATCCATTTATTACACATCTGCTCTGAACTAGGTTTGTGCAAGTTGCTGATGATACAAATATAGTAATGCAATAATCCTTGCTATCATGGAGTTCCTTTGGTATTGGAAGGAGGCAAAATACATACATATTAATTACAAAGGAATACATTTTTAGCAAGTAGGGGAATCGGGAGAGGCCTCACAGAGGAGGTGGCATTTATACTGAGTTTTGAAGGAAACGAGGATTTCTGAGAGACAGTGATTAGGAGGGCATTCATTCTAGGCTTGGATGGCAAACCTGCGCAAATACAGAGAGGTAGGAGATGGAATGAAATTGTCTAGAGCCCCCAGCTAAATTTGAAGTTGGAAGTTAATGATTTTTTTCAGCCTTAGCAAACTCTTGAATGCTCTTTGTATAAGATTTCTTACAATAACAAAATCTCACGTCCTCGAAGTAGTGTGTATATATTCTACAATTCTATGACAATCTTCTGATCCAGGAAAAACAATCTCATTGATGCTCAAACATGTTTTGCTCATTCTGGCTTTTATTGGCATATGGTTTAGCTATCTATCTTATATGATGTTATTTTTTTCTTTAATTACCTATATTCTATCCATCCTTGAAAACTCACTCCCTTTTTCACTTGAAACTGTGGATAATGATTACCAGCCCATTGTGATAACTGTTCTTTGAAGTCCTACAGCACTTATTTGATGCTCAATCATGTACTGTCTTGTATTCCTCGACTTTTTATATGTGCCTATTCTTCAAGGGCAAAAATAGTATCTTCTAGTTTTTGTGTCCCCTAGAGCCTCTATCAGAATTGGAGCCACACAGGGAACTGTCAATAAATACTTGTAGAATGAATGGATTGAGCCAAATGGATGCACTCTTGAACCTGTCATAAATCTCAGCCAGGATTTTTCACTTAGCTGTTATAGACCTGTGCATTGTGGATTGTGGGGAACAAAGATCTAGTTTATGTCTCTCTTTTTCAAGGGCAATAAATCATAGCAGAATGCTTGATTTAAGTTAGGTCTGCCTCAGAGTAAAGATTGAGAGAATGTAGATGTCATCCTTAGGGAAATTGTACTTTCATTTGCTCTTTCTTCACGATTAAAAATGAAAACCATAGCTATGGAATTGGTTCGCTTTTCTGTATAATATCCCAAGTCTATTTTGACTTCATTTAGAGCACTTGCATATTTATACCTCTTGAAACTTCGTGGCAACAAGTTAATTTTATCTACTGAATTCAAATAAAAATCATTATCCTATTGAGTTCACTTATTCATCCTGTATTATTTCCCCCCATCTTTGTTTCTGTTGATAAATCATAGAATATTTATTCCTCTTATACACTGCTTTGAGATAGTTGACTCCCTCTTAATAGTCCAACATGATTATTTTTGCTCTAGAAATCTTATCCTGATGATTTTACTTTTACTTTGAATTATAGTTACAGACTGTGTATACATTACAAACAGATCATTGTCCTAATAGTAAAGAACATTGGTTCAACTTAATACATCTGAAAAAGGAGGGGAGAAATACATAGCTCTCCGACTTAGACGTTAAAAATTTTAGAGTCAGCTCTTTTTGGAAACAGTCATTTAATTCTATTCCACTTTTAAGTTACTTTAATGGTAGGTTTTATTCTTTTTCAAATTGCATCTAATGTAACCCCTCAAACTCTTTCTTGTTTTCCCTCATCCTCATCGATCCTCAACCTTTACAATGCCCCATTGACACTGGCCATGAATGTCTTTTCACATAATTCAATTATGCATTTTATTTTGTTGTATAGTTCTACAACGATTTCATTTTCTTGAGCACTTCTAAGATCCTTTGAACTCTTTTGGAAAAAGAAATGGACACAACAACATTCATCTTCTGTGAGAGGGTATGTGACAAATCTCTTTTTTGTCTTCTTAGATCTTGATAATAGGAACAAGATTATTAGAGAAGTAATATAAGCGAAAGGACCAAAAGGTAGTAAAAAGTTAATTCAATTAAATCAGGTGCCCCCACCCATTTGATCATCATCTCTACCAAGAAGAAGAACAACAATTGGATTTTTTTAGGACTATGTAACTCTTTTTTCCTTGATCTTCCTGTAATATTTGAGTTCATATAGTCTTTTCCATTGTTACTTTAAGAACATCTGTTTCCTATGCTCAGTTGACCATTAGGGTCTCCCGTGGGGCTACTTAGAAATTTGAACAAAGCTGAAACTCCCTCACTTGTGATTCTAGATCTTTGAGTCTTTTTTATATATTCTAAATGATGGAACTGGAAAGTAAAGGGACATAAACACATAAATGAATGAATATTTATTAAATACTTACTATGAGCCAAGCAATATTCTAAACCCTTGAGATACAAATGAAGAAAAGAAAGATGATCTCCGATGTGTGGTACTTCACATTTTAATTAGAAGGGATATCATACAGTTAGCAAAGGAGATGGAAAGGCTCAGTGGTCCTTCTGGTTCAGCCACTGGAAAGCTGGCAAAGTCCTGGAGTCCCTAGAGGTCACTAGATCAGGTGACAATACTTTGGAGTCTGAGTGTTTTTTAGAGGCACTTAATAAAAGCTGGTGGTCCTGGAATTTACCAGAAGAATTGTAGTTGGTGACTTCCTGTGCAGCTAAGATTCAGAAGTGGTCATGTGTACTCTGTAGAATAAAATAGAAGGTGTGATGGTAGAGATACCAAGCCAATATTTTTTTTTTTACCAACCCTATAATAAAAATGCCCAATCATTGATTTAAGATAATTAAATTTCTGTCTGCCTTTGAAGACTCAGATCAGATGTCATGTCATCCAAGATGCCCGATTACCCCATCTGAAAGCTCTCTCTCTTCTTAGGTCTTTTGTACCTCTTATACACCTTCTATTTTGTTATTGTCTTTATTTATATACATATGCTAGCTTTTAAGATCCTTATGGACAGGCTTTCTAATACATCCTCATATGCTACTCAGTGCCCAGCATAATGCCCTGCAATCAATTAATAATCATTTACTAAATGCTTACTATATGCCAATTTCTGTGCTATGTACTGGAGATAGGGAAAAACGGTCCCTGCCCTCAAGGAGCTTAGATTATTTTTTTCTTTAAATATTTTATTTTCCTCCAACTACATGTAAATACAACTTTATATTTCTTTTTAAAAATTACCTGCGATAGTAAGTAGTTTGATATGTTATACATGTTCAATCCTAAAAACATGTTACCATATTTTTCATGCTAAGAAAGAAGACAGACCCAAAGGGGAAAAACCCACAAAAATATAGAAAGTGAAGAATAGTGTGCTTTGATCTGATTCCAATTCCATTAGTTCTTTCTTTGGACGTATATAGCATTTTTTATCATGAGTCCTTTGGAATTGTTTTGGATCATTAAATTGCTGAGAAGAGCCAAGTCATCTGCAGCTGATCCATTGTAGAATATTGCTATTACAGTGTACAATGTTCTCCTTCTGCTCACTTTACTTTGCATCAGTTTATGTCTTTCCAGATTTTTCTAAAATCTACTTGCTCGCCATTTCTTTTTTTCTTCTCAATAGTATTTTATTTTTCCAATTACATATTAAGATATTTTTCAACATTAATTTCTGTAAGATTTCAAGTTGCAATTTTTTTCTCCCTAGCTCCCTTACCTCTCCCAATGCAGCAAGCAATCTGATATAGGTTATACATGTACGATACTTTTAAATGTATTTCCATATTAGTCATGCTGCGAAAGAAAAATCAGAACAAAAGGGAAAAATCACGAGAAAGAAACAAAAAGAGGTGAAACTAATAGGGTTTGATCCACTTTCAGTCTTTATAGTTCTCTCTGCATATGGATGGCATTTTCCATCCCATGTCTTTTGGAATCGTCTTGGACCACTGAACCTGCTGAGCGAGCTGTTTCATTGTTGATCATCACACAATCTTGCTATTACTGAGTATAGTGTTCTCCTGGTCTGCTCAACTTCACTCAGCATCAGTTAATGTAAATTTTTCCAGGCTTTTCTGAAATCTTATCATTTCTTAAAGAGCATTAATATTTCATTACCTTCATATACCATAACTTATTCAATCATTTCTGAATTGGGCATCCATTCAACTTTCAATTTTTTGCCACTATAAAAAGAGCTGCCATAAACATTTGTACAAGTTGGTCTGTTTTTCTCTTTTATGATCTCTTCAGATACCGACCCATTAGTGACACAGCTGGCTCAAAGCATATGCATTATTATATTGCCTTTTGGTCATAGTTCCAAATTGCTCTCCAGAGTGGTTGGATCAGTTCACAACTCTATCAACAATGTATTAGTATCCCAGTTTTCTCCACATTTATCATTTATCTTCAACATTTATCATTATCTTTTTTTTCTGTCATCTTAGCCAATCTGATGCATGTGAGATGGTGCCTCAGAATTGTTTTAATTTTTGTCTCTCTAAAAATAATGATTTAGAGCATTTTTTCACATGACTATAGATGGTTTTAATTTCTTCATCAGAAAACTTTCTGTTCATTACCTTTGACCATTTGTTATTTGGGAAATAGCTTGTAGTCTTATAAATTTTAATCAATTCTCTATATATTTGAGAAATGACGCCTTTATCAGAAACACTGGCGGTGAAAATTGTTCTCTAGTTTGCTGTTTCCCTTCTAATCTTGGCTGCATTTGATTTTTTGTTTGTGTGGAAATTTTTTAATTTAATGTGATCAAAATTATCCATTTTGCATTTCATAATGTTCTCTGTTTCTTGTTTGTAATAAATTTTTCCTTCTCCAAAGATCTAACAGGCAAACTATCCCTTGCTTTCCTAAATTGCTTATAATATCATTTATGTGTAAATCATGAATCTATTTTGACCCTATCTTGTTATAGTGTGTGATGTGTTGGTCTATGCTTAGTTTCTACCAATTTTCCAATTTTCTCAGCACTTTTTGTCAAGCAGTGAATTTTTATTTCAGAAGCTGGAGTCTTTGGGTTTATCAAACATTAGATTACTATAATCATTCACTGTTGGGCCTTCTGTAACTACCCTATTCCACTGATCCATTACTCCATTTCTTAGCCAGTACCTAATGATTTTGATGACTACTGCTTTAGGTCTGGGATGGCCAAGCCATCTTCCTTTGCAATTTTTTATCATGAATTCCTTTGATATTCTTGACCTTTTCTTTTTCCAGATGAATTTTGTTACTTTTTCTAGATCTATAAAATGATTTTTTGGCAATTGGGTTGTTATGGAACTTAATAAGCAGAATGATTTATGTAGAATTGTAATTTTTATTATGCTAGCTCCCCCTACTCGTGTTGTTCATCATTTTTTATAGCACAGTGATATACAGCAACTTTTTTCAGCCATTCCCGAGTTAATGGGCAAACCTTCAATTTCTACTTTTTGCCCCTACAAAAAGTAGCTGCTGTAACCATTTTTTGTACAAGAACAGCTTAAATTCTAAATGAGAGAGACAACAGACAAATAAATAGGTACGTCCAAAATACATAAGTACATATATAGTTGGAAGGTAACTTCAGAAGTTTAGTTGGGGGAAACTGGAAAGACCTTCTGTAGAAGATGGAATTTGAACTGAATCTTGGAGGAAGTAATTTTCTAAGTTAGAGGTATTAACAAGGAGAGTAAAGTGTAAGAAGACTAAGAAGGTAGGAAGGGACCAGGCGATGAAGAGCTTTTAATTGCCAAACACAAGAGTTCAAATTTGATCCTGGAATTAATAGGAAGCTACCAGCGTTTGAATGAGTGTGGGGCAGGGCATGATATGGTTCCACTTATGAAGGATCAAGTTCCTGTTATATGGCGGATGGATTATAGTGTTGAAACACTTGAGGCAAGAAGATCAATTATTAAGCATATCCAGTAAGTATTTAATAAATGTTGTTTAATTTGTAAAATTAAATCACTTTTCTCTATAGTAAGGACTTAGAAGCAACTCGAAGTGGTTTGTTTTATAGCTATGTAGGTATTCACCTATACGGCGAGATTTGAAGGATCCAGAGAATTAATTAAATTCAACAGAGGTTTGTCTTCTATGTCCAAAACCCTGTGATAAGTACTGGTGATTTATTTAATTCCTTTCCTCCAGTTCTCCTAACTATGGCCAACTTAATCCTACTAGCCGACTCAGCCCTGCATCCACACCAAGCCTGATTTTAGGCAAGGTGGAACTCTGCTTTACTAATTCTCTAACTCCAGTTTTAAGGAAACTTTCCTCTAGTACAATGGCAAATAGCAGCAGCAGCAGCACCCCTCCCCACCACATTATGAATCAGACTTTCCCCACTCTAAGAAGGATTTGGGGCTTAAAAAGCTTCGCTGCATATCAAGAGAAGAACTGTAAAACAAAATTGTCTTGAGGGCACACACTATATTTGTTCCATTCCCCCTACTAGTCATCTTTATAAAGCTCCCAGTGATTATGGCAGGTTGAACTGATGGAATTGAAACTGAGTATCCTAAGGCAAGATAGATTCTTTTAGTGAGTAAAGGGAATCTTGAATCATTACCTAGTAGGGGAGATAGGGCCTTCCTCATATCCTGCTTGGAGATTACAACCTCAGAGTTAAGGCTTAATTGTAATCCGAGGGAAAAGGTATCTACCAATACTGAACTAAGGGATGAATCAATAACCTACTGGCACTCCAGCTGAAGAACACACCCAGTCAATCCGGTGGCTAATGGTAGAAAGGACTACAACTACATATAGAGAAGTGACCCCCGGAAGTACTGTGCATCAGTTTGCACCTTGAATAGATACCAGCAACTGAATGACCTGCCTTGTTTAGCCCAAGAGCATCTACTCAACAGCAAAACAGCCTGCCCGGCACCTTTTGGTAACCAGTGTCCAGTGGCAGCACAATCTATATGGCACCATCTGACAGAAGCTGCCCAGTGGCTGAGCAGCCTGCCCCATCCATTCCAGTGTAGCAGCAACGAAGCTTAGTGAGAGACCAGCACAGACAACAAGTGAACTGTTTGCTCAAGCTTAGCAATGAATTGGTTTGTCTACCCAGATCCTTGGACCTGCAAGGAACAAGTCAAGCTGAGCAACCTTTCCAGTGGATATATTGTGCCCTTTAAAAAGGAGACAACCCAACTGAGCAGTAGAACAAATAATCTTTTGCCTAGTAGCCAGTATTGTGAGGATTCTTGTGAAATTATAAGAGAAATCAAGGCCCTAGAGTTCTGAATTGATGTTCCTTGACAACTTGTGCTCTTTGCACATGTGTCTCTTTACCATTGTACTTGCTGTTCATGCCCAATAGATGCTGTGTGTCACTGGTGATCTAACTGCTGTTCTTTCTATACCTTTGTTAAAGAAGTGAGCTTACTGGCTGATTGTTAACAGGTAGCCTAAGGGTGGGGTCTAATGAGCTAATGATGATAAGAGTATACTTACTAGTACAGTTACCCCTAGAAAAGTGAGAAGAGGAGGAGGAAGAGGAGGAGTCACCTTTCTGAGAACCCAATGAGTCTTGGCCAGTTCAAGTAGGATGAGTAAGCCCTGAGTGTGGGAGGAGTAGAAAGGGGAGGAGCTTTCCCCTTTGTAATGTATTGGCTCCTACATTACACTTTTAGGAAATCAAGCACTGATTATACAGAAGCAGTTTACATATTAGTTTCATAAAGAGCAAAATCTCCACCGTGAAAAGTTTAAGATTTATATTAAAATGCAAGATCAAATTAAAACTGAGATATTCTAAAAAGATACCTTTTTTTTTTCAATCAAAACTTTTGGATTAGAATTGAAATGAAAAAGCCAATTTAACCGAACTCTGTTTAATATTTTGTGATTTTATACTAAACAATTATATTTAGAAGTAATTATCTTTTATTGCTTTCTAGCACATTTTGCCAGGTTATTGCATTTTCACCCTTAGATGAATGATAATATAGGAATTTGATTATGAATATAAATGCAAGGGCTTTAGTTTTCACAAGGATGTGTTTGCTCTGAGTACCTAGAATTAGATGGAACAAGAGTCTAGAAATATGGTGGGGAAAAGTGGGATATTATATATATATATATATATATATATATATATATATATATATAGTACATAATTAGACTATGATCTAATTTCATCCTACTTAGAGAAAGGGATACTCATATTCAAATACTCAGTGGTATTCTGTGATTTCATTGATGTCAGTGTTCTTTCCTATACTAGCATAAGTTTTTCTTTATTATGCTTCACAGATATTGCATTTTTTTATAAATTGAAGGTTTGTGGCAACTCTAAGTCAAGCAAGTCTTTTGGTGTCGTTTTCCCAATAGCCAGTTCTCACACCATTTCTGTGTTACATTTTGGTAATTCTTGCAATATGTCAAGCTTTTTCATGATTTTTGTACCTGTTAGGATGTTCTGTGATCAGCATTTTAGATGTTATTGTGCTACAAACTATACCCATGCAGTATGATGGAAAAATGCGTGTTCTGACTGTACCACCAACAGTTGTTCCCCCATCTCTCTCTGTCTCCTTGAGCCTCACTATTCCCTGAGACGCAACAAAAATTAGGCCAGTTCATAACACTACAAAGTCCTCTAAGTGTTCTCAAGCAAAAAGAAGAGTTAATGAGGCAAACTTCACTATTGTCTAATTGCTACAGCTGCCCTGACCTTCAGCAATGATCACCCTGATCGGTGGGTGGCCATCAACATCTAAGCAAGACTGTGCACCAACAAAAAGATTATGACTCTCATTGAAGACTCAGATGACAAATGGCATTTTTTAGCAACAAAATATTTTGATTAAGGTTTGTGCATTTTATAAACATTATACTGTTGCACACTTTATAGACTACAATTTTGTGTAAATATAACTTTTTCATGCAGTGGGAAACGAACAAATTTGTGTGACTTGCTTCATTATGATATTTGCTTTATTGTGGTTTTCTGGAACTGAACCCAAAATATCTCTGAAGTATGCCCATTTTTGAAACTGATATCCATCTGTACCTGCCCTTGTTATGTGACTCTAGTTCACATCCTCCTGGGATTTTCCACGCTTTGTCTTCATATTGCAAATATCCTCATGAAGTACATGAGATATTCATCATTTAGTCTTGCTGTTTTCTGTATGACCAGCCCATCTTTTTCATCCATGTTTCTTTACTGTGTTTATCTTTAATCATTCTCTCTCTCTCTATATGTTATAATATGTTCACACTCATCGAATACATTTCCATTGCCCTTTGGGTTCTTTGAAGATTGAATATATGTAAAGTCTAAGCTAGCTCCCTGGAGGCCTCTTGATCAGCCAGAATCAGAATAAGTAAAAGTCCTTGGTCTTTAGGGGGAGAAGTGAAAGAAGCCGGCAAACTGCCCCGAGGCTCGCCAAAGATGTATCCTAGGTTCTTGAGTCCAGAGTCAACAACTTCTCTCCTCTTCCTGCCATACAGTTCATCAACTTCCTTCTCCCTTCCTGCCCTCCAATCCTTGCCTACGCTTATCTCACTCCGAAGCATTCAGCAAGCCTTAATCATGAGGAGAGCCATTGTCTTACATTGAATAAATAGGTAATTAACCTTAAGTGCTCTGAATTCTCAGATTTAAGTACACCTATTCAGAGTTTCGGTCCTCTACAAATATATACCATGCTTCACAGCCACACAGTAAGTAAAGGATATCAACTACAACATATTTGATCAACAAAAGGAAGTGTGTGGGTAACGTGACAAAAGGGAACGAACACTTGGACTAAACAGTCCAAGTGCTGAACTGGTATCCTCCACAATCTAAAAAGATCTAGAATAAGGCTTCCAACATGTTAGGTATGTCATTCATTAAGGATCTGTAGGAGAACATGAGCAAGAATCTCAGTACATAAGAAGGCATGGATATGTTGTATTCTGTACCAATCAAGAGAATATTTGTACCACTGACTTAATCAGATCACTTGAAGCATCGTGCCCAAAAGGATCAGTGATGAAAAATTCAATATATTGTTGAGTATTCTACATGCGTTAAGCCAACTCAGCAATGTTCATAGCAGTTTAACTTTCTTAATTTCAAATGTATAAAGTTAATTTTATTATAGTGATAATTTTGATGTAGTATGATACTGATAATCCTCAAAACACTGACATTAAAGTAATAGTACTAGTGTGACCATGTTCAAACTGTGGAAGCGCCCTGGCTCATCTGTGTAGGGGGGTATCCAGATTGGTAAAAAATCAAGAGGTATATCTCTCTTCTAGAGATTGTTGAATCTGCTATATCTACCCATCCAGTACTTCCTGTATGAGATGTTCTAATTGTGTTGTTCTTGAAATGTCTTTCCTCAATAATCAGCATATGTCCTAGAGTCTTGAGAGAAATAACCAACTTAGGGGCAGCTAGGTGATGTAGTGAATAGAGCACCAGCCCTGAAGTCAGGAGGACCTGAGCTCAAATCTGGCCTCAGACACTTAACACTTCCTAACTGTGTGACCCTGGGCAAGTTACTTAACCCCAGTTGCCGCAGCAAAAAAGAAAAAAAAAAGAAAAAGGAGGAATAGCCAACTTTTCAGTTGGTAACATTAATTGAGCAACATAAGACCCTATGACACTGCTGAGTTATCAGCAGGGTAGAAAGAAAAGGAGATAGCTTTTTAAAACAATTTCTGAACTGGTCGATGAGGGAAATGCTATGAAATGAGTATACCTAGTTATCAACAAAGCATTTGAGAAAGTGTTTTTATAACATCTTTGATGGACAGATTTGGAACTAATGATAGTGTAGTTAGAGCCACATTAAGTCTATAGTTCACAATTATTTTGTACAGCATTAAACTTTATAGTTCATGATTGTTTTTCAGGACAGGTATACAACATGAAAATGTCTTGAATAGAGTGATGTTACAGTATTCCTTTGTTGGGATGATTTTCTTCTTGTCATCCATCTCAATCTGATAAAATATTATTCTCTTTCTAGGATTGGAAGTTTCACCACTATGTCCAGTCTAGTCAGTCAATAAACATTTATTAAGCATTATTCATGTACCAGGCACTGGGAAAAGCTCTGGGCAGACAAAGAAAGGCAAAAGATAGTTCTTCCTGTGAAGAAGTTCATAGTTCAATAGGGCAGACATCTGGCAAACAATGTACAAATAAGAGATATACTGGATAAATTGGAGATATTCAATAGAGGAAAAGCATTAGAATTAAGGGGATCAGGAATGGCTTCTAATGAAAGTTGAGATTTTATCTGGAATTTGTAAAATCCCAGGGAAGTCTGGAGGCAGAGATGAAAGGAGAGAATTCGTAGCATAGGGGAATACAGTGAAAATGTCTGGAGTTTTGAAAGCTGTAGTGACTTCAGGTTTAAGGAGTAGATTGCAAGTATGTGGGCATAACATGTAAGAAGACTGGAAATTTAGAGAGGCAGGTTATGAACAACTTTTGAGTGCTATACAAATTGTCTTGTTTATATCTGCTTTTATATTAAGTGAAGCCAGTTAGTGAAGGTAAAAACTACACAATGGAGTCTCATTTCACAGACCAGCTAGGAGCTGTTATTATTCTGAGATGTTAGTTTATTAACTCAAGGAACAATGACAGGTCAGTATTTTGAAAACCCCTTGTAATAAAATCTACTTTCAACCAAAAGCTAGGGGTAAATAATACAAAAAGCAAACTAAATAATCTCATCTTAAAAAACGATTGGGTGAAACAGCAAATCATAGACACAATTAATAATTTCACCCAAGAAAATGACAACAGTGAGACATCATACCAAAATTTGTGGGATGCGGTCAAAGCAGTAATAAGGGGAAATTTTATATCTCTAGAGACTTACTTGAATAAAATAGAGAAAGAGAAGATCAATGAATTGGTCTTGGAACTTAAAAAGTTAGAAAAAGAGCAAATTAAAAACCCTCAATCAAATACTCAATTTGAAATTCTAAAATTAAAAGGAGAAATTAATAATATTGAAAGTAAAAAAAAAACTTTGAATTAATAAATAAAACTAAGAGTTGTTTTTATGAAAAAACCCAGTAAAATAGATAAACCTTTGGTAAATCTGATTAGAAAAAGGAAAGAGGAAAATCAAAATGTTCGTCTTAAAAATGAAAAGGGAGAACATTCCACCAATGAAGAGGAAATTAGAGCAATAATGAGTTACTTTGCCCAACTTTATGCTAATAAACTTGATGACCTAATTGAAATGGATGACTACCTCCAAAAATATAGACTTCCCAGATTAACAGAGGAGAAAGTAAATTGCTTAACTAATCCCATTTCAGAAAAAAGAAATAGAACAAGCTATTAATCAACTCCCTAATAAAAAAGATTAAAAAAAAAGAAAACACCTTGTTAAGCATACTCATGTGTTTTGCCACAGTGTTATGTATGTGTATGTACGGATCACAATGTGCTATCCCTCCTCACCATTTTGGTCTTCATGCTTTGAAATAGCATTTATAAGTACAATGCAGTTAAAAAAAGTAAAAAAAAAAAAAAAAAACTGAAAATAGCCTTTATGACGTTAGTCCACTCTCAGGCCCATGACTATGTATTTTTGCAAACTAAGCCATATAGCACAACATATACCTTCAAGTGATCAAAAAGGAGTGGATGGGTGGAGGGGTGTAGAATAAAAAGAATCTAATTCAATAGACTTTGTAAGGGTAGGGATAACAATGAGGGAGCAGTTCACTCAGTTTGCCATATGGTAGCTTTCAATTTTAATTAAATTGTCCTGCTAACTAGGTTTCCATGTGTCTATAAATGCGATGAACTTCTTATAAATCAGAAATTCTTAACATTTTGGGATCATGAACCCCTTTGGTGGTGTAGTAAAGCCTATGGAATCATTCTCAGAACAGTGTTTTTAAATGTATAAAATAAAACCCAAAGACTCACATCGGAAATAAATTATATGAACATACAGTTACCCAAATATTTTTTCAACACTTCAAGGATTCTAGGTTAAAAACCCCAGTTCTACAGCAGTGTCAGTACTGGATCTGTATCCCAAAGAGATCACATAAGAGGGTAGAGGACCCATATGTGCAAAAATGTTTGTAGAAGCTCTTTTTGTAGTAGCAAGGAATTCGAAACTGAGTAGATGCCTATTAATTGGGGAATGGTTGACTAAGTTATGGTAGATGAATGTAATAGAATATTATTATTCGATAAGAAATGGTGAACAGGCTCATTTCAGAAAAGCCTGGAAAGACTTACATGAAATGATGCTGAATGAAGTGACCAATCAGAACATAGTACACAATAACTGCAACACCATGTGATGATCAACTATGATTGACTTAGATCTCCTCAGTAGTCAGTCATTCAAGGAAATCCCAGTAGACCTGGGACAGAAAATGCCATCCCCATTCAGAGAGACAGCTATGGAGACTGAATGTGGATCAAAGATAATATTTTCATCTTTTTGTTTGTTTGCTTTTTCTTTCTTGTATTTTTTTTCCTTTTTGGTTTGATTTTTCTTGTACAACATGAGAACTATAGAATTTTTTCTCAGTAGTATTTTATTTTTTCCAAAGATATGTAAATATAGTTTTCCACATTTGTTTTTGTAAAACTTTGTGTTCCAAATTTTTCTCTCTCCTTCCCTTACCCCTCCTCCTCCCAAGACAGCGAGCAATCTGATATAGGTTAAATATGTGCAATTCTTTTAAACATATTTCCATATTTGTCATATTGTACAAGAAAAATCAGATCAAAAGGGGAAAAATACACAAACAAACACCAACAACAAAAAAGATGAAAATACTGTGCTTTGATTCCATTCAGTCTCTCTAGTTATCTCTCTGGATTAGATGACACTTTCCATCTCAAGTCTGTTATAATTGCCTTGAATCACCATATTGTTGAAAAGAGCCAAGTCTGTCACAGTTGATCATCACATAATCTTGTTATTAATGTACATTATGTTTTCTTGGTTCTCCTCACTTCACTCAGTACAAGTTCATGTAACTCTTCCCAGACTTTCCTAAAATTAGCCTGCCCATTATTTCTTTTTTTTTCCTTTTTTTAAATTTACAATATATATGCATGGGCAATTTTACAGCATTAACAATTGCCAAACTTTTTGTTCCAGTTTTTCCCCTCCTTCCCCCCATCTCTTCCCCCCGATGGCAAGTTGACCAATACATGTTAATTATGTTAAAGTATAAATTAAATACAATATATGTATACATGTCATAACAGTTATTTTGACGTACAAAAAGAATCGGACTTTGATATAGTATACTATTAGCCTGTGAAGGAAATAAAAAATGCAGGCGGACAAAAATAGAGGGATTGGGAATTCTATGTAATGTTTCATAGTCATCTCCCAGAGTTCTTTCACTGCGTGTAGCTGGTTCAATTCATTACTGCTCTACTAGAACTGATTTGGTTCATCTCTTTGTTGAAGAGGGCCACGTCCATCAGAATTAATCATCATATAATATATAATGATCTCCTGGTCCTGCTCGTTTCACTCAGCATCAGTTCGTGTAAGTCTCTCCAGGCCTTTCTGAAATCCTCCTGCTGGTCATTTCTTACAGAACAATAATATTCCATAACATTCATATACCACAATTTATTCAGCCATTCTCCAATTGATGGGCATCCACTCAGTTTCCAGTTTCTGGCCACTACAAAGAGGGCTGCCACAAACATTCGTGCACATACAGGTCCCTTTCCCTTCTTTAAGATTTCTTTGCTGCCCATTATTTCTTACAGAACAATGATATGGAAATATGTTTAAAAGAATTGTATATGTCTAACTTATGTCAGATTGCTTGCTGTCTTGAGGAGGGGGGAGGTAAGGGAGAGATGGAGAAAAAATTTGGAACACAAAATCTTGCAAAAATGAATGGTGAAAGCTTTTTACATGTATTTGGAAAAATAAAATGCTGTTGAGAAAAAAATCTTAATTCTAAATTCTGTGCCTATTGGACAAAGCCTTAGTTATCCTGTCCTAATTATATCTCTGCCTACTCTGGATTTACCAGTCTACCTCCATTTTCCCTGCTCTGATTAGCATGTGAAGTCAGCTTGCTTACCTAATAGGATCTTAAGATTCTTCCCATAAATCTGTTTCAGATATTTTCCAGACCTATTTTAAAATACTTAAAAAAGAAGAGTGGTACATTTACTTTTGCATCATGTCTTTTTTTTAAAGTCCTAAGAAAGATGCCTTGGACCCTATGGTTTCATTTATACTACTAAATTGTCCAGTCTATATAGTGAAGGTCATCACTTTGTGTGATCCGAATGAATAGAGAGGAACAGAAATGTCACCCTGTTATCCTAATATCTTTCCCAGCAACCTGCTGTGTAGCCTGAAATTCTACCCTTGGAGTCATGATTTGGATTAATATTTTAAAATCTTACATTTGTGTGGCACTTTATAACTTGTTAAATTTTTTTTACATTAGTTATTTACTTTATCTCCTCACTGGGAAGTACATAGGGTAGATATTTTTATTCCCATTGTGGGGAGGTGAGAAATAGGAGAAAGAGCAGACATATCATTTCCTTGCATTAGGAGCTCCCCAAAATGAGTCAGAGGCAGTACTAGAACCTCAGTCCTGACCAACTAAGCTGAGGTCAGTTCACAATCCAACATCCCTTAGTGCCACCCATTCGCATTATGTAGTTGAACAAACTGAGACTTTTTGCTAAGCCAACTTGTTTCAATAATCAGACCCAAATTCTAGTCGTCAGTGGATCCATTTGTCATCTTTCACTCTTGCCACATGGGCAGTATGTCTTCTCTTTATATTTCTTGATTACATAATTTACTCCTATCCTTTAGAGTTCTTTATTGATTTTATATGACAGCCTATTCATACCCTGCTTTAGAGTCTCCACTGGTCACTGTGATCCCCATTTTTAGTTATTTATAGTTATCAATTTGCCATGTAGCAATACTGTACCATGTTAATATTAACACACTTAGAAAACCATATAAGAGAGCTGTAGAAAAACTTGATCCTTGGCTACATTAAGAGATATTTAGTGCTAGAATGAGGTGATGTTGGTGACTTTACACTCTGCCATGGTCAAAACACACCTAGAAAATTGAGTTTACTGAGAAGTACCAGATTGGAAGGACACTGAGAAACTGGTGTTCATCCAGAGGAGAGTGAACCCAACTAGTGTGGAAACTGAGTGCCATTATAAGAGGATCAGTTAAATGGATCCTTGAAAAGAGAAGCCAGGGTGGGGAGACCGGATAACTGTTTTAGGTTGTTTGCAGAGCTGTCATACAAAAGAGGAATTAAACTTGTTTTACTTCTTCCCAGAGGGAAAAATTGGAAACAGCAGATGGAAGTTACAAAAAGGCATTGCTAAGCTCAAAGGAAGATAGAATTTATTGCTGGATTGTATTGCTTTGGAAAGCAGTGGTTCCTTCCCATCAAAGGTCTCCCAGTGGGACCTGGATGAATATATGGTGTAGAGAAGATTCCTGTTCAGATATGAGTTGGAGATCACTTTTCAACCCTGAGATGTGATTCTCTGAAAAGTAAAGTGACAATATGAAGTGACTCACTCACAACATGCAGCTAATTAGTGGTGGAGCAGGGGCTGGATCCATGTCTTCTAAAGCCCTGACCTACTGCCCTTCTCTTTCTAACTAGTTGTTAAAATGAGACCGAGACCATTAACTGATTATCTGCACTAGAACTTGAGTACCAATGGAGAGGCAACAAAATTCTGTATCAAGATAGGTCGCAGATAAGTGAATATATAGGCACTGAGTGTAGTAGGAAGAAGGAGAGTTCAAGGCCCTGCATTCTCAGGGGTGAAGAACACTGAAATTAGAGCCAGGCAGTGCATGGAAAGGAAACTTCCCTTAAAGCTAGCCCCTTCTGGACTAAAGCATATCATGTAAGACAAGGAACCTTGGACTTAAAGACTTGGATGCTGCTCTTATAACATATGTATAAGAAGTTTGACTGTGGGCAAGTCTTAAGCTCCAAGAACTAGTTTTCTCAATTGTAAGTTGAGGATAAAACTACTGTACTGACTTCAGACAGCTACTGTGAGGATCAACTTCACTAATAAATACAAAGTTCTCTGGAAACCTAAAGATGGCATATAAATGTCAGCTTGTATTATTATTATCTGAAGAGTTTCTTTTCCTGGGAGAGCCTGGGGAAGTTGCTGGTTAAAACAGTGAGCCGAGTGTCTGTCTTGATTAGACCATGATAATCTGTGTTTGGAGTCAGAGCCCTCTTTGTGACTAAGGAGGGCTTATAGTTGTTTGTCATTCATTCTTGAAGAGGACCATGAAGTCGGGAACATGATGCCATGACACATAAATGATTTGGATTTAAGTAAGTGTAGGGTTTGCAGCGTCAGCAATCTCACTTTCTCCTCCGGAGCCCTTTGGGTCTGGTGACTGGCTAGAGATCACAAGGACTGGAATCATCATTCAGAGTGCCCTGGAAACCTTGACCTTTTTAAGCTAAGGTCTTTAACAGTTTGACTGTTTGACTGAGGCAGTGCCCATTCAGTGATTAGGGCAAGATGAGAAATGAGTCAGAGAATGGCCTCTTTTACCTAATCAAAGATAAAAATCAGTCTGGGTGGCCTTAGACAATTTGTTTGAATGACCATGTTGTATTAAGTAGTAAAGCTTTTATTCAGTGCCCAGGTCTGGCTTAACTATCCTCTGGTTGGTTCCATCTCCTCAGGGTATGTGGCATTGCAATATTTAAAGGGGAATCATGTTTTCTTTTTCTTTGGGGTAATTTTCTGATAAAATGAATATCCTATAATTGTCTGAAGGTAACTAAAAGAGTCTCTACCTAGGTAACTACTTCTGAATACAAAGTTAATTTGGGGCAATCATTTCATGGTAAGATTTCTCACTTGCTTCTGGTCTTAAAGCTCTCTTTTGTTCTCAATACCTGACAAGTTCTATGGTTTTGTTATTTTTCAGAGGTGGAAAAAAGATCTGATAAGGTTGTTTTTCACAGTTCTGTTCTGCAGTTGCCTGGGTTTGAATAGCACTGTAGTTCATCAGTTTTGACACCTGTATTCAAGCCTTTAGAAGAGAGGATCAATGGTACCATAAAATGTATTTTACTTGTAGTATATCTCACAGGGGAAAAAATCATTTGGAAGAGGATCAGAATTAGTTTTGAGTCATCATCTTTTTGTTTTCAGAAAGGGATATATTCTAACAAATATTATATGACTATTATATTCTTATTTTCGTAAAGAGAATATTTATTGAATAGACATTAAATACAAAAAGAAAATATAATGCATTTCTTATCTTTTTTATTAAAGCTTTTTATTTTTAAAACATATGCATGGATAATTTTTCACCAATAACCCTTGCAAAACCTTGTGTTCTAATTCCCCCCTTTCCTCCTACCCCTTCCCCTAGATGGCAAGTAATCCAATGTATGTTAAACATGGAAACATACATATGTAAAATCCAATATATGCCTACATATTTATACAATTATCTTGCTGCACAAGAAAAATCAAATCAAAAAGGAAAAACATGAGAAAGAAAACAAAATTCAAGCAAACAACAAGAAAAAGAGTGAAAATGGTATGTTGTGATCCACCCTGAGTTCCCACAGTCCTCTCTCTGGGTGTAGCTGGTTCAATTAATTACTGCTCTATTGGAACTGATTTGGTTCATCTCATTGTTGAAGAGGGCCACGTCCATCAGAATTGATCATCATATAGTATTGTTGTTGAAGTATATAATGATCTCTTGGCCCTGCTCATTTCACTCAGCATCAGTTCATGTAACTCTGCAGGCCTTCCTTTCTGAAATCATCCTGCTGGTCATTTCTTCCCGAACAATAATATTCCATAATACTCATATACCACAATTTATTCAGCCATTCTCCAACTGATGGGCAGCCATTCAGTTTCCAGTTTCTGGCCACTACAATGAGGGCTGCCACAAACATTCGTGCACATAGAGGTGCCTTTCCCTTCTTTAAGATCTCTTTGGGATATAATCCCAATAGTAACACTGCTGGATCAAAGGGGATGCACAATTTGATAGTCCTTTGGGCATATTTTCAAATTGTTCTCCAGAATGGTTGGATCACTTCATAGTTCCGCCAACAGTGTGTTAGTGTCCCACTTTTCCCACATCCCCTGCAACATTCATCATTATCTTTGCCTGTCATCTTAGCCAATCTGAGAGATGTGTAGTAGAACCTCAGAGTTGTCTTAATTATGCATTCCTTATCTTGTAAGTGATAAAAAACTATTTAAGTTTGGAGGTTGCCATTGGATTCAATTCAATTAAAAAAGCATGTGTTAAGAGTTAATTACATGCCAGGCACTAGGATACAAAGATAAAACAGTGTCTGCCCTCAAGCAGCTTACATTCAGTTGGGGTAAGAGATATAGAAAAATAGATACAAAAATAGAGAAAATTCTGAAGGTGGGGTGAAGGAATACAAGTCTAATATAAAGGGGAGTTTGTTAATAATACATTAAGATTACAGAGGGCACTAGGAAAGGGGAAGGAAGAGAGAGAGAGAGAGAGACAGAGAGAGAGAGAGATTAAAGAAGAATAAGGTAGTCATGGATGGCTTAAGAGGAAGCAAGAAGTGATCATTAAGAAATGAATCTTGGCCCAACTAGCCTAGAACTCTGAGTCACAGGGATTCTAAGTAGAGACAAAGACCAACAGATTTTCACATCCTTCATAATACCAAAGATAATATTGATTTGATTATTCTCAAGAAAGAGGTGGAAAATGAGATTGGGGAGGGGACAAGTGTTCATATAGCAGAAATGTAGCCCTATTCCTAATGATGATCAAGTCAGTGGTCTCTTCTTAGAGAGAAGCTGATTATAGAGAGATGAAACATATCTGAAGAAAATAACCTCATCTCAGTCCATTCTGTTTCAGAAAACACTTTGTTGTCAGATAGATAAAACATACCTTCTTTTTTTTAGTCTATAGTCTCTGGGGTTTTGAGACAAGTTCATTACTATTTTTTAATTAAATATTTTTATTTTTCCAATTACGTGGAAACATAATTTTAACAATAGGTTTTTTTAAAAAAATAAGAGTTCCAAATTCTCTCCATCTCTCCTGTCCCCCTTCCTTTCAAAGGCAAGTAATTTTATATGCAATATATGTGCAGTCATTCAAAATGTATTTCCATATTAGTCAAGTTCTATGATTTCTAAGTGCTTACAAAGATTTAGACCTAAGGCCAATTAGAAAATTTCTTCATTCCTTTATTAGGTCATTTCACCAAATGAAAAAAAATATCCAGCTCCTCATTTACTTTATTTGAGTCATCAAAGTAAAGCAGAGCATTAAAAAAGTAGTATATAACGTGGCAGCCCAGGCATCCAAAATAGACCATTCAGGGCCAAGATCTCGTAATACAGAGAATATTCAGTTGACTGCACTAGCATTTGGTTTTCTGATCTGTAACCTATTGACTACTCTCAGGGTTTTGATACTAAAGAAGTAATTAGATAATTCAATTCATAATTCATCAATTGACACTTTGACTAAATGTATGCAGCCATCACTGAAGGAACTTGTGACATCAGAATAAGGCAAGGAGTTAATGAAAAGGAAAGCTTTCCTACTACCCCTTTCCTCAAACCACTACATCTCTGACCTTTAGGGCCCACAGACTACAAGTTCAGTCACTACTTTCTCTACTCCCCCCCCCCCCCCCCCAGTCTGTATTTCCAAAATATAGCAGAAGAGGAACCTGTTCTGTTCATGCCCTGTTCTGTTGAAGAGATTAACATTTATTAATGGCTCCATTGGATTATGTCAAGTCTCTAGTTTCCGCTCCCTTTTTGGTATCAGTAGGAGCAGAGGTATACTGGTATACTGGCTCTCCAGGAAAAAAAAAGTGTGACTTTTGACCTCACTTCCTCATTGCCTGAATACAGAGCAGTCAGGAGTTCCAGCGGGTGCTCTGGTGTTTGACTGCACGATCACAAAGTGTAATTTATACAATGGAGCTTCCTTCAACTCGATTAACTCGAGATATTCTCAATGTCTATTTTTGTTGAATATTAATCTCCTGTGATGGTCAAAAGATCACCTTTTTTGTTAACTGTGATAAATGACCTCTATGTGTCCCATTCTGATCCATAATCAAACCTAAACTACCAGGGAACTAGCCCAAGTCTAGCTCATCCCAGAAAAACCAGTCTTCAAGATTTCCTATGCCGTTGAGAGCTGAAACCACAGTATCTGAAAGTCATTTTATTGCATTGTGAAAACTGTAGATCATTCTTAAGAGCCTTGTTATTTCCACTTCAGGAAGTGGAATTGGTGAATGCTTTCTACTGCAATCCCTACCTGTGAGTCTTGATATAATTATAGAGGCCCCTATGTGGTTCAAGGGTGGAGCTGTAATTAAGAAGATGAGTTCAAAGCTAGTTTCAGACTCTAAATAACTGTGTGATATAATGGATTAGGGGAGGAAGGAGTAGTCTTTCTTCTCTCCCTTTACCTTCCTTTCACTTCCCACTCCTCTCTTCCATTGACCATGTCCCTGGAGATAAAGGGCCAGTTAGGATACAAGAAAGAGTAATAGTCATCTCCCTTCTGGGAACCATTGTGAAAAGGACTTGGGGAACTCATATAAAAAGCCCTTAGAAGTCATATAATGATTAGCTCTTTTTTGTTGAAGCTTTTTATTTTCAAAAAATATGCAAGGATAATTTTTCACCATTGACCCATGCAAAACCTTGTGCTCCAATTTCCCCCTCCCTTTCCCCCACCTTCTCTTCTAGATGGCAAGTAATCCAATATATGTTAAACATGGTAAAATATATGTAAATCCAATATAGGCATACATATGGATATAATTATCTTGCTGAACAAGAAAAATTAGATCAAAAAGAAAAAAATGAGAAAAAATAAAATTCAAGCAAACAACAACAAAAAAAGTGAAAATGCTATATTGTGACCCACACTCAGTTCCCACAGTCCCCTCTCTGGATGTAGATGACTCTCATCATCATAAGATCATTGGAACTGGCCTGAATAGTCTCATTGTTGAGAAGAGCCACTTCCATTAGAATTGATCATCATATAATCTTGCTTTTGTACAATGATCTTCTGGTTCTGCTCATTTCACTTAGCAAGTGAGCTAAGTTCATGTAAGTCTTTCCAGGCTTCTCTGAAATCAAGGGATTAGGTCTCTAATTCATCGCTGAACATCATTGTGATTATAGTGTTTGACTTTAGGGGACTGGAGTAGAAGCATTGGGCTGAAGTTGCCAAGTAACAAACTTAGACGTGTCAAGAAAAACTTCTTTAACTATTAAATAAATCCCAAGTTGAAGCTTCCTGTGGAAGTAAAAGTTTCCTTCTTATTGGAGGATTTCAAGAAAGAGCTTGGATTGTAGATTTAAGGTTGGAACACATCATCAAATGCAACCCCTCGTTTTATAGGTGATGGAACAAGGGAACCAGAGAGGAAAAAATAGTAGATAATTACCAGAGACAGTACTCGAACCCAAGTGCTCAGAATTTTCTATTCACTACTCTTGTACCGCATTGCCTTTGATTCCTTTTGTGAGAAGGATGATTATTCAGGGATAGATTGAACTAGACGGCCTCTGTGAGATCCTTTCCAACTCTGAGATTCTATGATTCTATTACTGCTGAATATTTCTATAACAGTGAAAGGATAAAATTTAAAATGCCCCTCTTCCATATAGGATAACAAAAAAGTCCCAGTACTAAGGAGATCTATGCAGTTGCAGACTGCCTTAGAAAGATTAAAGATGCCAAAATAAAGATAAATTGGAAGCCTAAATACACTAGATTTCATTAAGCTTTGCATTTATATAGATTCATGGGGACATGCAAGGGGAAATATAGCTAGAAAACCTCATATAGCACAGCAAAAAGTATGCATTTTGTCAAGAAGAGAGTGGTGTGAGAGCTACCATGATGTCAAGATTCATTTCATTAAAAATTCTGAAAAATAGGTGATTATTGTGAAGAAGAAGAATGCCTTAACTTGCATTTACCTTGTGCACTAGACCATAGAGCTGAATCAGCTCTGAAATAAATAACACCCCTGTGCTTCTCTTTACAATTTTATCATGATTTTGCCTAATCTTCCTCTGAGTTTCAAAACAATAAAAGAACGGTGTCTGCAGAGTTTCAAAGAAATGAATGATATCCCAAATCAAGGGGAGGGTTTGGTAAATGGATGTACATTCATATTTAAGTCATCAGTTAATTGCTATCCTTATTTTGGAGTTCTTAGTTGGGACATTCATGTATCCCAACCATCTCAAAGCACCTGATAGACTCTTAACGATGTCTTATCACAGGAAACATTTAAGATTAGCCCATTAGAGAAAATAAGGGGTCAGAAAAGAAAAAAAAATCAGGCCTTCAGTAGCTCTCGGGAAGGATATAAGGTTGTATGAATTTTTCAAAGAAAGTAAGATCCAAATACTTCATTGGCGGTTTCTTTCTTTTACAAGGGTATATAACAAATTATAACTCTTTGGAATCACCTTGAATCTCATCTTCTGTTCTTTGCAGCATTTGGAAATCATGACCTGCATTTAATGTTCTACTTTCTTTTCTAAAAATACACCATGTTTAGTATAGGACCATAAACTTGATCAGGTTCAGACAAAATTCAAAGTAAGGAATAGTCACAACTAAAGATATATGCAAAAACATACCTTCTGGAAGCTATATCACCATAGCTTACTTAATGAAAGGTAAATGTTATGTAGCTTTTAGTTTATATATATATATATATATATATATATATATATATTTGTGTCTATATATAGCTTTTAGCTTATAAAATATACAATTAAATATTGAAGACTTTACATATGCATCTTTATAAGACGTTTCCTACTTTCTGGACAAAAATCCATTATTTTCAAATTGATATGTTTTGAGTGATCAGTCAGGAAACAAGCAGCCTATATAAAGGTTGGTTTTAGTTTCAGTTCAACATTATTAAACATCTACTATAAGTCGGGTATTGTATTAGGTGATGGAGGCAGATAAAAAGGTACAAATATAAACATGTCCCTGTTCTTGAGGAGCTTACAATCTGGACTCACAAGGGGAAGTATGACCGTGATACAGATAAATATATTTACTTTGTTTATACCTTGTTTTTGAAGTATATGCATTGATTTCCAGAAAGAGAGCAAATTAACTACTAAAAGGAAGCAGGAAAGACCTTATGTTAACAGCTGGCACGTGAGCTATACTTTGGAGAAAGCTGTATGTTCTCTGAGGTGAGAAATAGAGGATATAATATCCAGCACATGTATAGCATTTTAATATTTGCAAAACACTTTACAAATTCTGTTCTTGCACCACCCCTGGAAGATGGGTGCTCTTGTTATCCCCATTTTACTGAGGAGTTAACTAAATGGTCAAGTGACTTGTTTAGGGTCACACATCATTGTATATTAACCTTTTTTTGAAATTAAGAGATTAAGGAAATGTGGTAGGTATTGTTTATTTAATGTTAGCAAATATTTGAAAAATCTCATGCTATGAGGAAAATATGGAGGGATGCAGGATAGATAATAATAGTTAAATGGATGTGGAACTGGTTGAATAGCATTACTAGAAGGATAGTTGCTAATATACCAGTGTCAGCTAGGCAGGACGTCTCTAGTGGAACGCCCCAAAGATTGAGTATTGACTAGGATATAAGAATATTTGAAGATATAAGAATTTTTGGCATGATTTTGCCCTGGGCAGATCAGTGGGAGTAGTTCAAGAAGCAGAATGGAAAGGGCAATCTGAAAGAGATACAATTGGAGGGTGGGGAGAATAGAAAGGAATAGCGAAATCTCCCAGATGGTAATGTTCCATGCCTTCTGAGGCATAAAGTGAGGATTGTCAGGTGGCAGACATCATGGGAAGTACTAAGGGGGAAGTACCATTTCTCTCTCTGTTCATACTCTAGTTGGGTCTCTTTCATCCTAAGTTGGTTTCATCTGTGCCTCTGAGCCAAGTGCTAATGAGGCAGGTTTTTCGTTTGTGTCCATTATGCATCTGATTACAAATAAATTGTATTCCTGATTAAGAAGATGATGCCATTTATCCCTTCTCAGTTCATCTAATTTTGTCCACTGGGAGAAAATTTGTCATGTCTTTTAAATCATAGGAATATAAAGCCCTATCACTTACTCTGCCACATAGATTTTTTTTACCAGACAATTGTATTGTAAGGCCTTTGGCCCTTAAAGAACTACTGAGAATTAGGCAAATTGACTTTCTGCAGACAGATTGATATTTAGCACAGTACATTTCTTAAAGAGTACTTTTATTTTGGACGATTTTAAATAGCCACACATAATGATATTCATACTCGTCTCATCATTATTCATACGTGTTCTATTTCCTTGTCCAAGAATTCCACAGTTCCTTTATGGGACCTTAAATATAAATTGTCCCATCTCTCTCCATACCTCACTCCTCCCAAACCTACACTTCATATTCACTGTCACCTCTATTTCCTCTATCCCTCACTGTTCCCCCGGGCCAGCTGAGGTTTCACATTTCTCCCTTTCCAATCTGGACCATATCATTAACCAGTACAACCTTACTCTGCCCTCTATCCCTGAATCTCTTGCCCCCTTGTTCTATCACCTTTTATGCCTTGCTAAACACTAAATTTGGATAACTCATAGTATTGACCTCCTTTAATCCTACTCAGGTTCATTGAAGAGAATGCAAGAAAGTCAAACACATATTAAGCCTACTAGAGATGTGTATTGTATAATCAAAATTGGGCTTTCAGAGCAGCAATACAATCCTTGGTCTCCATAACTGATTCCCTTTACCTACAACAGCTATCAGTAGTAAATCAAGAAGCATTTATCAGGAGCTTTCTGTGCCAGGCATTGAGCTAAATGGTGGAGATACAAAGAAAAGCAATAATGGTCTTTTCCTCAAAGAGTTTATATGCTAATATGTGAGACTAGATGAAAACAACTTGTGTGTGTGTGTGTGTGTGTGTGTGTGTGTATGTGTGTGTGTGTGTGTGTGTGTGTGTGTGTGTCTGTGTGTCTGTGTGTCTGTGATTTTCAGGGAGAATTGGAGATGGTTTCAGAGAAAGAACACTAGTTATAAAGAAGGGGAGAGGTCAAGAAAGGTCTCTTAAAGAAAGTGAGATTTCAGTTTATTCTTGAAGGAAATCAGAGAAGTCAAGAGGTAGGTAGAGGTAAGGAGAAATAGTATTATGGGAATGGGGATCAGCCAGTGGAAAAAATGTCTTAAGTCATAAGATTAGCATGATGGACAAGGATGAGCAAAAAGGCTGGTGTCACTGGATTGTAGAAAACATAGTAAGACATATAAGAATGCTGGAAAGTTAGGAACCTGTCATGTTGTGAAAGGTCTTAAATACCAAATAGGGTATTTTACATTTGATCATAGGGAACCATTAGAGTTTATTGAGGAGGTTGGGGTGAGAAGTGTGTGACACTATCTTTCTTACACTTTAAGAAAATCACTTTCAGCCCCGAGTATAAGATAGATTATATTGGAGAGAGACTTGAGACTAACTGGAAGGCTATTCTAGTCGTCCAGATGTGAAGTAATAAGGGCCTGCTACACTGTAGCAAGTGGGTTAGAGGGAAAATGTATGTGAATAATATTGTGAAGGTTGACAATGACTGAATCCGTAATTGCATGCAATGGAGCATGGTGGTGCTCTCGACGGAAATGGGAAAGTTCAGAAGATGGAAGGTCTGGGAGAAAGATAATGAGTTTTGCTTTGGACATGCTAGAGAAGTCCAGTGGGCAATTGGTAATTTGAGACTGGAAGTTAGGAGAGAAGTGCAGACTGGATAAACATATCTTAGAATCATAGAGATGATCATTGAATCCAGGGAAGCTCGTGGGCTCACTAAGTGAGCTAGTATGGAAGTAGAAATGAAGAGGATTAAGGATGAACCCTGGGGGAAAATCCACAGTTGGTGAACTTGCATGACCTAGATGAAAATCTAGCAGAAGAAACTGAGGAGAGTCATGTCACAAAAACCTAGAAAGGAGATTATATCTAGGAGGACAGGGTGATTGACAGTGTCAAAGAACTAATTCAAGGATAACTCCTACATCAGTAGCATCATTTGCTGTCAAATATGATATATTTTGTTCTCAGTGGTTTTATTTATTGCTTGCTGTGTCCAGTGCCTAGCTTTTCTTCTTGCCTTCTTTTACTGAAGAAAATGTTTATGTTATAGAGTAAAAGGGTTCATAACAACAGGGAGTCCATGGGTAGATTTTAAGGAATCTGTGAACTCTATCACAAATTTAAAAAATATTCTGATACGTAATTGATTTCCTTTGTAATTTGGGGGTTTTATTTTATGCTTTTAAAAAGTTATTTCAAGGTGGCCATCAAGATTTCCACCAAAAATTCCAATATAAATTGATTTATTCTTTTTAAAATCGTATTTTATTTTTCCACATATGTATAAAGATAGTTTTCAGCTTACATTTGTGTAAAACTTTGTTCTAAATTTCTCTCTCTCCCTTTATCTCTCCCCTCCCTAAGACAAAAAAACAATCTGATATAGGTTAAATATGTGCAAGAGATTGATTTATTCCTCTGAAAACTCCCTGGTCCTATCCTTTGACCATTTATGAACTGAGGGTTGACTCGTTGTTGTTGTTATTGTTGCTGCTGTTGTTGTTTTTTTAAATTTGACTCATTACCCTATGTATTTGAAAAAATAAAGCATTTATCAGAAAAACTTGATATAAAATTTCCTCCTGGTTTCCTGTTTTCCTTCTAATCTGTCAGTATTAGTTGTATTTGTGCAAAACCTTTTAAATTTAATATCATCTAAGCAACCCATTTTGTTTCCTGTGATTTTCTTTATCACTTGTTTGGTCATAAATTCTTTCCTTATGCAGATAGCTGACAGACAAAATTTTCCATGCTCTTCTAATTTGATTGTATCACCCTTTATGTCTAAACCATGTACTCATTTTGACTTTATCTTGATATACAGAGTAAGATGTTTTCTGTACCTAGTCTGCTAAACTACTTTCCAGCATTTTTTGTCAAAGTAAGTTCTTGGCCCAAAAGCTCGGATCTTAGAGTTTATTTAATACTATCTTACTGTGGTCATTTACTACTATTTATTGTAGCCTAATCACTTTCTTTTTTTACATTTTTATTTTATTATTATAGCTTTTTATATACAAAACATATGCATGGGTAATTTTTCAACATTGACCCTTGCAAAAACTTCTGTTTCAATTTTTATCTTCCTTCCCTCCACCCCCTCCCCCATATAGCAGGTAGTCCCATACATGTTAAATAAGTTAAAGTATATGTTAAATACAATATATGTATACATATTTATACAATTATCTTGTTGCACAAAAAAGATTGAATTTAGAAAGAAGGTAAAAATAACCTGAGAAGAAAAAAAATGCAAGCAATAACAGAAAGAGTGGAACTCATTTCTCAGTGTTTTTTCTCTGGGTGTAGGTGATTCTGTTTATTACAGATCAATTGGAACTGATTTGGATCCTCTCATTGTTGAAGAAAGTCATGTCCATCAGAGCTGATTCTCATATAGTATTGCTGTTGAAGTGTATAACGATCTCCTGGTCCTGATCATTTCACGTAGCATCAATTCATGTAAGTCTCTCCAGGCCTTTCTGTATTCATCCTGATGATCATTTCTTATAGAACAATAATATTTCATAACATTCATATCCCACAGTTTATTCAGTCATTCTCCAATTGATGGGCAACCCTTCAATTTCTAGTTTCTAGCCACTATGAAAAGGGCTGCCACAAACATTTTTGGACATACGGGTCCCTTTTCCCTTCTTTAATATCTCCTTGGATCAAAGGGTATACACAGTTTGATAACTTTTTGAGTATAGTTCCAAATTACTCTCCAGAATGGTTGGATCCACTCACAACTCGACCAACAATGCATCAGTGTCCCAGTTTTCCCACATCCCTTCCAACATTCAGCATTATCTTTTCCTGTCATCCTGACCAATCTGAAAATTGTGTAGTGGTATCTCAGAGTTGTCTTAATTTGCATTTCTCTGCTTAATAATGACTTGGAGCATCTTTTCATATGACTAGAAATAGTTTCAATTTCATCATCTGAAAATTGTCTGTTCATATCCTTTGACCATTTATCAATTGGAGAATGGCTTGATTTCTTATACACTAGAGTCAAGTCTCTATATATTTTGGAAATGAGGCCTTTATCAGAACCTTTTACTGTGAAAATGTTTTCCCAGTTTATTGCTTCCTGTTGGAATCTTTACAAACTGTTAAGCCATTAGAGTTGATAGAGACAATAATTATTTAATTTAGCCTGGTTCAATACGATTGATTTGATCTTAGAAGGAGATATTTTGGGCCAGAACTTGAAACAAGGTACTAAGTACAACTGATAGAAACGATGCTTGTGTTCACACCTTTAGAGAGCTCATAAATATCTAAGTACTCAATGGAGTTCACACATTTGGGAGATTTCAGGGCTTAGTATGGCTTAGTATGAGATATCCGAATTCACACCTCCCTTAGGGCCAGAGAGCACTCTGGGAGATAACGCAGAATCCCTCTCTCTCCAGAAGGAGCAGTTAACCTTTGGGAGATCATATATATACAGGAAGCTCTTAGAGCTGGAAAAAGTTTTCTGGGGAACATTGACTGGGGTCGGAGAGGAGCACTCTGGAAAGAATTTCTCTGGAACATTGACTCTGGGAGGAAGCCCACAAGCCCTATCTTCGAGGCAAGAGAGATTGCATTGCATCTTCCAACTTGGTGCTGGCTGGAGGCTGAAGAAAGCAGAGGCAGAAGCCAAGGACAAAGCTGCAAGATCTCTTGGAACCAGGCAGAGAGATAGATTTGAACTAACCGGGCCATATTGAAGGACACAATAAAAGATCTGAACGCTTTTATCACCTGGCTGTGTTTTGGAAAAAGAACACCATAGCTTCCCTTCTAATCCTGTCTGTATTAGTTTTATTTGTACAAAAGCTTTTTAACTTAATATAATTGAAATTTTCTCTTTTGTGATCAATAGTGATCTCTAGTTCTTTTTTGGTCACAAATTCCTTCCTCCTCCATAGGTCTGAGAGGTAAACTATCCTATGCTCTTCTAATTTATTTATAATGTCATTCTTTATGCCTAGATCATGAACCCATTTTGACCTTATCTTGGTGGACAGTGTTAAGTGTGAGTCAGTGCCTAGTTTCTGCCATACTAATTTCCAATTTTCCCAGGAATTTTTGTCAAATAATGAATTCTTATCCCCAAAGCTGGGGTCTTTGGGTTTGTCAAACACTAGATTGCTATGGTTATTGACTGATTTGTCCTGTGAACCTGACCTATTCCACTGATCAACTAGTCTATTTCTTAGCCAATACCAAATGGTTTTGGTAACCGCTGCTTTATAATATAGTTTTAGATCAGGTACAGCTAGGCCACCTTCATTTGATTTTTTTTCATTAATTCCCTTAAAATGTTTTTTCTAGTATAGCATTGAATAATAGTAGTGATAATGGACATCCTTTCTTCTACCCTGATCTTATCGGGAAGCCTTCTAGCTTATCTCCCTTATAAATGTTTGTTCATGGTTATAGATAGATACTACTTATCATTTTAAGAAAAGTCCATTTATTCCTGTGCTTTCTAGTGTTTTTAATAATAATGAATGTTTCATTTTGTCAAAAGCTTTTTTAGTAAATATTGACATAAACATATGGCTTTTGTTATTGATATGGTCAGTTACTAAAGAATTCTTTATAGAACTTTTCTGCCACTCCATTCTCAGCAACAAATGTTTATGCCTATGCTACATTATTTTCATGGTAGCTGCCCTCTCACTCAAACTCATTGAAATACATGGTGACAAGATATTGTATAAAATAATGTGTCTTCTTGTCTTTGGGCATAAAATAAACTTCGTTCTTTCAAGACCTTTTTGTGCTTTTCCAAGGACTACCACTGAGCCATCCTTCTAGTTGGCTGCAATTTTCTTCTTTCTTCTATTTATGGCAAAAAGTCAAGATTGATATGCTCTAGCTCCTCCTATCAGTACTTCCTCTCGACTAAAGTTGTTGGAGTGACTACTTGTGACTTAAATCCATGTGCTTTTCCCTCCTCTCCATCTCTCTCTGCTATTTTGATGACATTTTAAGAGTGGCTATATTGATTTTGTTCCTTTTCAACTAAATTTAAAGAATTTACTCATTGTGTACCCTCTTAAACTCTGCTCACAGCTATATCCTTGTCTTTTTGTTCCCTCTTAGAGTTGAATATTGTCATTCGTTCAGGTGCTGTTCATTTTTATGTATTTGATTAAAGTCCACTTGTTTCAGAATGACTTCTTTTTGTTTTATGTTCAACTTGCATTTATGATCCCCCTTTATATTTTGTCTTCTATGGTTTTGGATTGCCAGTTGCATTGGTTAAAGCACAATTGCACTTCTGGTATAAAGCTGTCCACTCATGCTCTACAGATAGCATTTTTGAAAACTCAACATGGACAAGGGGAAGGAGAATTACACAAAAATTAGTTGAAAGATTATGTGGCCTTTTATATTTTGACATGAGGGAATGTTTCTATTAATCTGTTTCTGGGTTCACTGAGAAAAGAAAATTACGTTCTATTTTTAATTAAAAAAAGTAGGAATGCTATTTTTTGTAGTTGATAGATATATTTGCTAAACATTATGCTTCAGATTTTAGAACTATTTGCATTGACTTTTTAAGTTGCTTCTATATCTCCCACCTCTTATTAAAGAGTTCATCGGTATTCCAGTAAAAATGTCATTTAAACAGACAATGCTTCTATGAATTAACTTTCAATCTAAGTCCAGTATAGAATTAAACAGCAGAAGAGTAGGCGAGAGTACCTTTGGGAAATTGCATCGTAATTTGAATCATTTCCTTAATCAAAGCATCTTCTTTAATAAAAGGATAATATTTTTATATAAATCTTCTTTTTGTGATGAAAGAAGATTTCACTGTGTGACTTTATTTTGACTATATTTGGCTATATGGCTGTGAGTCATTGGTTTTGAGTCAGCTACAACATATTGCCAACTGAAAATTTCTCAGCAAAATCAGCATGAAGGATGTCATTAGATAGATTTTGAGGCAACTAGAAATGCAATGGACAGAATGCTGGATTTGCAGTTCTAACCACCTAAGTACAAGTCCTGTCTCAGGTACTATCTGTAGGAACCTGGACAAGTCATTCTCAATTTCTCCACCTGAAAAATGAAAAGAATATCAGAGAATAATCTCTGGGCAGCATACATGTTCCATTATTGTCTATATTTATCCCTGTAATGTCAGTATAGCTAAAGTAATGTCTGCAACACATTGAGTGGACCCCCACTCCCATCCTGGGATTATGGCACTGTGGATAGAGTGCTGGACCTAGAGTTAAGAAAATCAGACTTCAGGATGGGAAGCATGGATAGATTGTGATCGCCATAATTAATGGGAGTACATGTATTGGTGAAATTATAGATCCATCAAAATATTAAAAGAAATCCAGTATAAAACATTAAAAAATATTAAAAGTAACAGTCTAATTTTGGGGACTCTTGCTTGTTAAAAGGAGCTATGATTTTTTTTTACATTATTAAAACTTTATTTTCAAAACATATGCATAGATAATTTTCAACAAATTATCCTTGAAAAACCTTTTGTTCTAAATTTTTCCCTCCCTTCTCCCCCCACACCCTCTCCTAGACAGCCATAATCCAATATATGTTAAACATATGCAGTTCTTCAATACGTATTTCCACAATTATGCTACACAAGAGATATCAGACCAAAAAGTTAAAAAAAAAATGAGTAAAAAAAACAAAATGCAAGTAAACAACAACAAAAGAGTGAAAATACTATGTTGTGATCCATATTCAGTCCCCGTAGCCCTCTCTCTGGGTGCAGATGGTTCTCTTAATCACAAGATCATTGGAACTGGCCTGAATCATCTCATTGTTGAAACGTCTATCAGAATGGATCATTGTATAATCTTGCTATTTCCATATACAATGACTTCTTCATTCTATTCACTTCTTTTTTTTATTTAAATTTATATGTATGGGTAACTTTACAGCATTAACAATTGCCAAACCTCTTGTTCCAATTTTTCACCTCTTACCCCCCACCCCCTCCCTCAGATGGCAGGATGACCAGTAGATGTTAAATATATTAAAATATAAATTAGATACACAATAAGTATACATGACCAAAACGTTATTTTGCTGTACAAAAAGAATCAGACTCTGAAATATTGTACAATTAGCTTGTGAAGGAAATCCAAAATGCAGGTGGGCATAAATATAGGGCTTGGGTATTCAATGTAATGGTTTTTAGTCATCACCCAGAGTTCTTTCTCTGGGCGTAGCTGGTTCAGTTCATTCCTGCAAGGAGCTATGATTTAAAAAAAAAAAAAACTTTTATAGTATGTGAAGTGAGACTCAAGAAACCTCATTTGGAGATAAGATTTTGATTTTAATTACTTTTCCCATCTTCATGGGCTAAAGATGATAATTGGCAGTGAAGTGGCCAAAATTCAGGCAAAATTGGAAAAAAAATCATTTGCTTTGAATAATCAAAAATTAGTTGTAGTTTAACTCATTTTACTCATAGGAATAGTTCCATTTAAGCCAAGTCTAACTTGGGGTGTGAATATGCTATATAATAATAATAGTAATGATAATAGATAGCATTTGTATTTACTCTGCCCCAGGTACTGTTTTAGGTTCTTTCCAGATATTATATCATTTGATTTTCCTAACACTGGGAAATAGATGTTGTTATTGCCTCTATTTTGAGGCAAACAGATTTAGAGACTAGACCAAAGTCATCCAGCTAATCTGTTTCTAAAGACCTTCCTGACTCTAAACCCAGCACTTTATCCACTGAGCCACAAAATTGCTATTTGAAGCATACTACATGGTACTTTATTTTTTACATTTCTTGAGTAGGATGAGGAGCAGCCAGGTGGCTCAGTGGATAGAGCCCTGGGCTTGAAATCAAGACTTATCTTCCTGAGTTCAAATCTGGCCTTAGATACTTCCTAGCTGTGTGGCCCTGGGCAAATCACTTAACCCTACATGCCTCAGTTTCCTCATTGTAAAATTATCTGAAGAAAGAAATGGAGAGCCCTTCTAGTATCTTTGCCAAGAAACCACCAAAATGGGATCATAGAGAGTTGAACACAACAGAAATGACTGAACCAAACGGAGATTAACAATTTAAAATTATGATCTAAAGTCTATTGGGACAGCTAGATGGTGCAGTGCATAGAGCACTGGCCCTGAAGTCAGGAAGACCTGAGTTCAAATCCAGCTTCAGACAGTTAATACTTACTAGCTATGTAACCCTAGGCAAGTCACTTAACAATTACCTCAGGAAAAACAAAAAACCAAAAAATCTATTAATATTACAGGCAACCTATTATCTTATCCATGTGGGTTACTCCTTTGCACATTGCAGATCAGAAGCCATCCATACCTTTTCATGCCATCCTCTCTTTTTCTCCCCAGAAATCCTCCATAAAATATAGGGCCACTTAAAATTTCCCTCCATCTTTTAGCATTATGTATAACACTTGAACTTTTATCCCTTGTTCTTGCTATGGCAAAGACCCACTTTCTTTTTTCCATCTACCCTAGGTAACAAAGAGTCTGTTTTCTTTTAGAAAATGAGTATAATACCTTTCTCATAGGGTTGTTCTGAATATCAAATAACACAATGTTTATGAAATGTTTTGCACAATCTAAAGCACCATTTTTATGATACTTTGCAGGCATGTCTAGACTTTGTAGCCTTCTTATGTCCACTATACATTTCTTTATTGTCCTTTAAGTCACCTACAAATTTTATTCTAAGCTTTGAACAGTGCCATTTCACAATTATAGTGCATCATTGAAAATATTGTAAGTCATAAGAAACATAACACAAGGAAAAGCTAGGAGTGCAAAGCAAACAAAATAGAGGAAAATGGAAATCATCCGATAATATAGTAAAGCTCTTTGTAGTATTTGATATATTTTTGATCATTACAACTCTGTGAGGTAGGTATTAGAACTGTTTATTTATTTTATTGCTGAAAAACCTGAGGTTCATAAGGGTTTAGGGACTTGCCTGGCTCACATTACTACTAATCAGTATCTTAATGCAGGATTTGAATCCAAATGTCTTTTGACTCTAAGTGCAGCACCGTAGTCGCTTACTTGTGTTAACTCTGACAACATAATACCTAAATTAGAGGAACATTGGTTAATCACACTTTTTTAAAGGAAAAATATGTAAAAAATCAACCCTAAATTAAAGGGAAGAGTAACAAATGAGAAGATATGACACGAAATTAAAATTGCTCCAACTTGAAAATTTTCCACAAGATGGTGACTCTGAACAATGGATAAAGGAATAAACATTGATAGGGGTTATCAGTGCCTATAAAGAAGTTTAGCTGATGTAAATCAGTTGCCACAACAGGGTTGCCAAAAGATCTGCATAGAATACAAATTGATAAACAGGCATTTTTAAGAGGTTAAACTAATTGAAGAACTATGACAGGCAAAAAAAAAATTAAGGCTTTTTATTTTTGAAACATGCATGAATAATTTTCAGCATTCACCCTTGCATAACCTTGTGTTGCAAATTTTTTCCCCTTCCTTCCCTCCTCCTCTTCCCCTAGACAGCATGTAATCCAATATATGTTAAACATGTACAATTCTTCTATACATGGCAGGCAAAGATCTTACAGAGGAGCGTGTAGGAAGATTATAATTAGCATTGTCTCACAAAATAGCAAGAGATAGTGAAAGGAAAAATAAATTTGCAAAAAGTTTAGCATGAGCTCCACTCAATCCAGAGTTCTGAAGAACACTTAAGGAATAAAGTTTAAAGGAGAACAGTAGAATAAGAATAAAAAAGGTTTGTCAAGATTTTTACAAACTGTATCCTCCATCAGTGACCATCTGTTGGAACTCTAACATGGTCCCTACTGTGTTGTAGGAGGAAATAGAAGTGGCATTAAATATAAAGACAGAAAAAGTGGCTAGATCAGACTAAGTTTATACAGATTTGGCCCATGCAGGAGGAGATACAGTTTAAGGCTATTGAGAGATGGATTCTTAATACAGCATCAAGGAAAAAAGGTAGACATTATCAGTACTGAAAAAAGATCATTAAGAAGAAAATTATTACTACCAATTAATATGCCCACTTCACCATATTTTCAAAATCTTTATGAAAATAAATTACATACATGTGTTATAGATGAGGTTAATGTGTTAATACAAGGGTATTGGATGAAAATATGATATAGCCACAAATAGGTATATAGCCTTAAAATCTCTCCTCATATTTTTATATTCAAATCTACAAGATTCTTTGACATATTCAGAAACTATGATAATTCTGTCCAAAAATTCTCTGATTATTTATAGCAAGGGATGAAATAGGAAGACAAATATTTAGAAGAGGTATTTGACAATATAACAGAGGATGTCCAGTACAGAATCCAAGTGGAAGAATGATGATATAGAGATCACCTCCTTCAGATGCTCCTTTTGGAGGACAGCATTGAACTGACTGTATCAAGCCCTGAAATATTGAAGAGCATCCTAAATGAAATATAGAATCACTCAAAAAGAGCTTGATCTATCAATGGCATATGACTAGATACCTATCCCATCAAGCTTGTCCATCAGTAAATTTGGAAAGGCATTAAAATTGAAAATTGAACGTCTAAAAATGAGCAGCAGGAATAAAACAGATTATGTTGTATTGTAAAAACTACATAGCATTTTCAGTGACCCCACGCTTCTTCCAGAAAGAAAAACTCACTTAAGCTAATATTCTTCTTGGAATAGTATAAGGTTACCAGATGAATGGTGGGTATAAATAGGCATATTGCCAATGCTGAATTGTGCCCCAAAAGCCATGTGGAAGTAAATTAGCAAATACATATGTAACTAGAAAAGGAACGTGTTTGATCATATATGACAAGAACAAAATGTAACAGGTAGACATTATGCAGGTAGTATTGACATTTGAATGTCAAGAGACTTTAGAAAAGGTCCCCAGTATATATTACACGGGCTCACTGTGGAGGATTTCGGGAGAAGATATGGGCAAGAGTGGCACAAAATGTAAAAGCTAAGTAGATTACTATCTGCAACATTAGGGGGACTGCTCATATCTCTAAGATCATAGATCTTTTAAAATGTTGCATTTTCAAAATGATCAGGAAAGGAAATGAAGTGCATTGATTATCAGTTCCAAGAGGAAAAAGACAGCAACAACATAGATGATAGATGAGGTCTGAAGTCTGGATTGAACAATGTTTTTACACATTTAATACTATCACCCATAATTTCCTACCTTCTTTATATCTCTGCCTCCCTTGAGTTTTAGAATTTGTTTTCCTCTTGTTCCTTTTACAATATTCTGATGTCAGCTAAGTTCAAGTGGCCTAATACTCATTAGGGGGCCATTTTTCACCTTAAGTCTCTAGGAACCAACTTACACTCTTTTTAAACCGATGTTCTGCCCCCATCCAAGCAGTGTGAGTGGCTTTCAAAATTTACATGCATGCATGCATGGAAGAAAGAAGCTGTACACCTGGCTTAAAGTTATATCATTAGTACTGACTTTCTGTGTAATCATCTCAATCAGACATAGGATGAAAACTAAATTGACTCTAATAATCCAGTGGGTGGGAGGGAAATACAGATAACAGCTGCTTTTTCTATATTCTTCTTAAGCTAATAGAGTCACTGAAAGCTTTTTGATATTTCAGGAACACATCTAGGACATAGTATAAACTAAATAGATGAGATGAGACATTATTAGCATCTCTATTCAGCTAAATACTTGCTGCCAAGAATATAAAATAGTATTTTAATGTATATCATGAATGCTGCTTAAAATATTTTTCCAAGATAGATCCTTTGATGATTACAGAAAAAATCACATCTACAAATGTGCTTTGGTATAAAAAAGTATAACTTAAAGATGTAAACATGTAATTGCTTCCACTGGTATCCATCATATTCTTAAATGTTAGCTGTCAAGTATGCTTATTTTTACACCAATTAATAACTTTGTCTTGTCAAGCTACTTGATGAAAATTAAGCCTGGCTCTTTTAAGAGGACGTTTAAAACTAACTGAGTGAAATGTTAAGAAATATCTGACACTCAGCTCTTGACCTCCTTTCTGTCTTGTTCTTTCTGTGCTGACAACTCATTTTGCTTCTTTCCTCCCGTTCTTTCACCGGAAGTTATTCAGAATTACTTTTATCAAATTGCATTGCCAGGAGGATTCAACTCATTGAAAACAATAAATGTGCTAAACTTTGATGACCCAAAATACAGTACCCTTTGAAAGCATCTTCCCTCATAGCCGAACTTCATAGCAATTGAATTTAGCTCGAGCAGTCGTAATGTTCATTGGGCTTGTTGTGAAGATGGTAGGGGCAAGATATACATACACCTTGCTTCTGGAAATTCTCTTATATGTCAAAAGACAATGTTTTATTTAAGAATTGATTCTAACTTTTTTTTCTCATTTCAGAGAGGAAAACCTTGAACAGATGTATATCTTGGCTATATTGATACAAAAACATTTTTGGTAATAGTTTATTCCTCTTTATGGTAGCAAACAAACAAAAAGGATGCCCACAAAGTAAATAAGATTGAATAAATTATTGCATATAAATATAATCAAATTTTATTGCTCTATGAAAAACAAATATGAGGAATTCAGAGAAAAGTGGATTTGTATGAAATGATTCAGAGAGAAGAGAAAAGAAAAAGGAGAATAGCATATACAACAAATACTATATTTTAAATATGATCCCTAAAAATAAATGAAACAGGACAAAGTATAGGAAGCCATTTCCAACCTAGAAAGCGGTGAACCATAGTTTTCTTTTCTAAGTAAGTAGATTTGGCCTATGTGTGTAGATTGTAGCATGCAGCATCAGATATATGAACTTTTTAACAATAGCTTTGTTTTCAAAATATATGCAAAGATAGTTTTCAACATTCACTCCTGCAGAAAATGTGTTTGAAATTTTTCTCCCTTCCTTCCCTCCACCTCCCTCCCTTTGACGGCAAGTAATCTAGTATGTGTTAAACACGTGCAATTCTATATATATTTCCACATTTATGCTACACATGAAAAATCAGATCAAAAAGAAAAAAATGATAAAGAGAAAAACCAAGCAATCAACAACAAAAAGGTGAAAATGCTCTGTTGTGATCCACACTCAGTTCTCACAGTCCTCTCTCTGCGTGTAGATGCTCTCTCCATCACAAGTCTATTAGAACTAGTCTCATGAATTCAATTCGCTGTCGAAGAGAGCCATGTCCATCACAGTTGATCATCATATAATCTTGTTGTTGCCGTGTATAATGATTTCCTGGTTCTGCTCATTTCACTTAGTACCAGTTCGTGTAAGTCTCCCCAGACTGAAATCATCCTGCTGGTCATTTAGTATAGAGCAATAATATGCCATAACAATCATATACCAAAACTCATTCAGACATTCCACAACTGAATTTGCTGAAATGATTTTATTGTTATTGGAAAAGGTTTAGGGTGTTTTTGGACAAGGGGCTTGGAGAATGATTGTGGTATACAGCCAAAGAAAACAATAAAATGGTTTGTAAAAGCATGCATTTAGTAGTCTTGCATACTTTTCTTTTTCTTTATTACTTGCCTTATTCTTAATGAAACCAGCATATTTTTGTCTTCATTATTGCTTATAGCAAAATTAAATCTCAATTAATTCTGTTTCTGTAAAATATAATCATTCTTAAATAGACATTTTTTATTGGAACTGATGTTCCAAGAGTTTAAAAATATATCATCTCCAAGATTTGTCCCGCACCATTTTGTTTTTAATAAAGCAAGGAATGAAGCCGAAGTTGTTCATCTGGTGAAACTACCATACGTTCATTCAGTGAAGAACATTTTGTTTCATATCATGAGACCAAATATTCTATTCTCATAAGATAAAAAGATCCCAAACCCATGATGATCCTCATCAAACATCATTTTTGATTCTTAAGAATAAAATTATTTAGTAAGTTATTGTTTGACCATATTGTTAACTTTTAATCACAAAAGTTGAGTGAATTGTGTATTTTGTAAAATACAATTGAAACAATTTGAAACTGAGAAAAAAATTCATCCATGCAAGTCCTAAATAGTTTCTATATATTTCCCTTTAAAATATACTGGGTAATTGTGAGAAGTAACAACACCCGCTTTGTGGCAAAGTTAGAGAGTAGAAAGTCCTATCAACTCTACCCAGAACACCTTTCCAAGACTTCATTTCTATTTGATCAATTATTTCAAAAGGATCTTTTTTTTTTCTTTTCAAAGTGGTTATTGTATGTATCATCCTCCTAGTTCTCTTTACTAGGAATCTGTTCCTAGACATATCCCTAGTTTTCTCCAAAAATATCCATTTTGTTGTATTGTGTGGTGCAATTATATTACATTGTACTAATATACCATAGTTTAACCATTTCCTGGTAGGTGGGCAATTTCTAGTTTGGGAGCTACTACAAAGAAAACTGCTACAGCAGGACAGTAATAAAACTTACCTCCCATGTGCATAAACAGAAAAATGAGATAATTTTTGTAAATCACTTGACACAGTACCTGGCAAGGAGTAGGTGCTATAGAAATGTTGGTGATTGTTATTACATTTTCCCTCTGCCTTCCTTCCTTTGGGGATGCAGGTCCTCTGTCTCATTTATACTCCTGGCCACTTTATTTTCCCAATTTCTTACCTGTATGAATAAAACAGCTTGAAAAACATATTCTTGAAAAACTTGCACATGAAAAAAGGATTAAGCATGTTCTATTTGGCCCCAGAAAACAAACAAGGAACAATGTATTGAAGTTACAAAGATTTATTTTTAGCCTAGATTTCAGGAATAATTCCTTATAATTAGTACTATCCAAAAAAAGAATGGGCTTCCCCAGAAAATGGTTAGTTCTTTCTCATTGTAGGTCTTTAAGTGAAAGGTGGATGGCTCCTTTTTATCAGAATGAATTAGATTAGATGAATGCTGAGGTCCCTTCCAAATCTGATATTCCAGGATTCACAGTTGGCTATTGTATGTTAGACTCAGGTGCTGTGTTGGTTAGTTTTGCTGAGCTGCTTTTTTGGCCTTTTTATGTTTTGCTGCAAGGGCTTGACAAGCAAAAGGGAGCAACTAAAAATGATACAAAAACAAACGACGCCTCCCTTTTCAAAATAAAATGTTTGATTCCATGTTATATTGATTAATTTAATGAAATGGACCCCTTACAATGCCCTTGCATGTCGTCCCCCAGAGAATAAGGACCGTAGGTTGAGAATCAGTGACTAATTCATTCCCTGTCTCTATACAAAATTGCATTTAAAATATATTAATTTTCTTTACTTTAAAATAGTCACAGAAAGAGACTCAACAACTTACAAGTTACTCTTGCATATAGTTTGTTATGTAATGCTCCTTGATTTGCCAGTTAGTCACAGAAACAGAACCTACAAACTAATTCTAGAAAACTCATTATATCTTTCCTTCTGTACCCTTCCCATGCACTGGGAGATAGTGGTGGCCTTTTCACATCTCTGACACACTGTCTGGATTAGCTTGACATCCTCCTTGAACTTGAGCCAGCTGTCGGTGGCAATGTGCACCCTGATTATTTCAGAGAATACCACTTGACAACCACCACTGAGCAGGGCTAGCCCTAGCTAAAATGTAAAACAGGGAAATTTTGCTTTTCAAATTCTCAGTCTTCTCCCATTCCAAATAGCACATCTCCATAAAGAAGTCCAAGGTCTTCTTATTACCGTCAGACTCTTGTTACCAGCAGACACTCCAGAGACCTCAACACAGAGCCTAGCTAAGTGTACCCTCCCCAAGCAATGCTTTATTTAGTTGGAGAACTTTTCCTAGACTTCTCAAAAAAAAAACCAAGAAGTATTTTGGGGACCTTGCTAAGAGATTGACTATTCTAGTCAAATGATGGATGCTTTCAGTTTTAATGCAGCCTTCTTCTCACAAAAATTTGTGTTCTTACATAATCCCTTAGCTCTATAAAATGGGCATTGTAGTCATTTGGGTCACTGTGAGAGACCAAGAAAGAGAGGTGGTAGTGTTTTATTTTTTTTTTCCTAAAGGCGTCTTTTAACAATCTTTACATCCTAGAAGTAGGCAGCCATTTGCTTTGCCTACATATGTGTACGTATGTGTGTGTGTGTGTGTGTGTGCTTGCCAGTGAGGTCTTGGATATTACATATTGTCTACTAAAGCAGATTACGTTTATAACATCAGATAATCATATGGCTAGAAAGGACCTGAAGAAATCATTAGTCTTTTTATATGGCAGAGGAACACTGAACCTATTACTGAAATAAGAGAAATAATAATGATGATGATAATGGTGATGATGGTGATAACTGATTTCAAAATAGTATTTTAATGTTTGTAAAGCACTTTACAAATATTATCCCATTTGGTTCTCATAAATACCCAATAAATTAAGTACTATTATTAATATTTGTATTCCCTGGTGAGAAAACTCTATCTGACTGAGGTGAGGTAACTTACTCAGAGAACCACAACTCTCGAATATCTTAGATGGGGTTCCAACCTTTACATCAAACATCGATCCACACTGCCAACATGCTAACTCAACTGTTAGTCTATAGATGTTTCATTAATTTTTCTATAGGTACTATACCTGAAAGTGTTTAATAAATACTTTAATCTGACTTTCACTCTCTCTAAAATAACCGTGACTACATTTGGGAGGCACTGAAGCACATTACAATTGTACCTTCTTCTCTAGAAGAAGTAGAATAGTTTGGCTTCAATGATGCAAGGAGTTGGATTAATGACTTCTCATGGTAATTTTTGTTGTGAATTCTTTTTTTTCAAGGAGAAAAGCCTGTTTATTATGAAGATGTGAGCTCCCCTATCTCCTTCTATTTTATTAGAACACTTTCCTCCACCCATCATGCACCTCTTAATTTGAAAAGCACATTTTCAAATGAATTTTTGCTCATTTCTCATTTTTTTAGGTAACCAAGATATGATGATGCAGTTCAATTTAAAAATAATTTCATTGCTTGGTTACTATTTCCTTCTGATCCCTATTTAAATTAGAGTAGTTCACTGGACTGATTGAGAGATATATTATCCACTTATTAGGATAGTTACTCAGGAGAAGCAATGCTTTGAGTGTGTAATTGAATTTTTTGTTATCCTGGGGAATAAATGTAATTTATTATTCTACTTTCCCCATACCAAATATATGTTTTTGTACAACACGAGCTTTTATTCTCATTTGCTTTTGATTTTAGGTGAAAATTGAATTTTTGTGGTGTTTGAGGAGGAATAAAAGATTTATTTTAAAAAGTTCATTTTTTATTTTTTCTTTATATTTTTGATGTATTTAATATTTTCTCCAGTTACATTTAAAACATTTCTTTTAAAAAAGATTCAGTTCTAGGTTCTCTTCCTTAGAAACCATATATGAAGTTATGCAAAACGTTTCCATAAAATTCATGTTGTGAAAGAAAACATCAGTCTGAAAAAGCCCTCAAGAAAAATAAAATTAAAAAGACAGGCAGGCACACGGTGTGCTTCAGCCTGTATGCCGATGCAATCAATTCCTACTCTGAGTATGGTTAGGATTTTTCATCATAAGTCCTTCAGAGTAGTCATGGAACATTGTACTGCTGAGAATAGTGATGTCATTCATGGCTGGTCATCCAAGAATGTTGCTTTTATATTTGCTTTGACGGTACATTTCACTGTGCTTGATTTTTTTAGTATTTATGTCCATTAGTAGTGTTGTTTGGTCAAAGGATATGTATGAATTTATAGCCCTTTGGGTACAGATCATATCTCCTGATCATTTGTCAGTTGGGACATGACTCTAATTTTTTTTTATAAATTTGACTCAATTCCCTGTATGTTGGAGAAATAAGGCCTTTTCAGAGAAACTCGCTTCAAATACTGTTTATAGTTACTCTTTAGAGTAACTGTCTTTCCTCCCACTTATTCTAATTTCTCTTTTTATGCCGTCAGTCCTCAAAAATGTTTTGCTACCTCTCTCTCCCTCAGTATACTCTCTCTTTTATTACCCTCCCTCTTTCCCATATCCTATTCTCCTCCTATTTTCCTGCAGGGTAAGATAGATTTCTGTACCCATTTTGAATGTGAATGTTAATTCCTCTTTGAGTCAATTCTGATGAGAATAAGGTTAACTCTCTCACTCTGTCCTTCCCCTCTTCCGCTCTACAGTAAAAGCTTTTTTCTTGTCTCTTTTTAAGTGGCAGATGATTTACAGCATTCCACTTTTCCCTTTCCCTTTCTCCTAGTACTTTCTTCTCTCACCACTTAATTTCAGGATATAGACCAATAAATAGATAGTAGGAAATGTGAGGATAGACAGTCCTAATATTTACTTCTTTAAAATTCATAGCAATGACAGGAATCAATCAGGATAATTATTTTCATGTTTTTTCCCTCATTAGTCAAAATGGAGGGGGGCAGTCTTAGGGGAGGAGGAAGGAGGATGAATCATTGCTTCAAATTGAGGAAAAGGCCATATCTAGGTGTAGTAGTCTTTGGAACACAAACACAGGAAACAAGACAGACCTAAAAAAGAGAATATAGTTGAGTAACTAGAGGGGGATAAAGATAAAATAATGAAGTACTTGTATACTATGAGAGGAAGAAGAGGCAAATGGGCCTTTAAAATTTCACTATCTTCAAGGGTAAGAGAAGGAATTAGAAACAAAGTCACATTACAGTAAATGGCCTACTGATGGTTTTGTAATGTCCTACTAACTGAGGCCTAGCCCTCTTTCTACTATGTCACCACCTGCCTCTAAAACTTATTTTAATCTTCATGTAGGTGATCTCTCAGGTAAAACCCAAGATGATGTCCAGGTTCTTTTGTTCATTATGACTTTCAGATAGACCGATACATTTTAAGTTATCTCTCCTGAATATATTTTCCAGATCAATTGTTTTTCTAATGAGATATTTCACATTTTTTTTCCATTTTTTGGTTTTGCTTTTTTGTATCTTGATTTCTCTCTGTCTTCAAGGAACTTATATGTATGTACATTCTATATACTTTCAACATTTACATAGGTAAAAAATGTGAAGTATAAATTGAAGAGGATAGGAACTTGACCTCTGATTTTATTAATATAAAGAACTCTCAACTAAGGAAAGTCCCTCTTCCAGTTGATTCGTGTTAGAAGTGGTACTTGAATCCAGTTCTTTCTACCTTCAGAGTCATCTCTCTATCTGCTAGAAGTTTCAGAAGAGAGAACTTTAATAAGTAGAAGGATTTGATTTGAGTAGAGAATATGAATAGGGGACATTATGACAATTAGAATGGAATGGTAGGTAAGAGCCATGTTGCAGAAAATTTTAAATGTCAGACTAAAATTTTCATATTTTATATTAGAGACAGAACCAAAAAAATCTTTTTAACAAGGTGGTGACATGGTTGGATATGCATTTTGGGAATATCAATTCACCAGCTATGTGGAAGGTAAATTCAAAAGGGGAGATATTAGGGATAAGGAGTAATATGTTTGACTCTAGGCAGACAAGTGTATTTTGCTTCAAACTAGGGTGGTTGTGATTAAGAAATGAGGTTTGGCTAAGATAGTCCTGGATCCATCTCTAATGGTCCTGGCACATATACTGAATAGGTACTTAACAATAGTAATTGATTAACCCCAGAACATTTTTCATGTTTTCAGATTAATTTCTTTTTTCTTTTTTTATTATAGCTTTTTATTTACAAATAATATGCATGGGTAATTTTACAGCATTGACAATTGCCAAACCTTTTGTTCCAATTTTTCCCTTCCTTCCCCCCACTCCCTCTCCTAGATGACAGGTTGACCAATACACGTTAAATATGTTAAAGTATAAATTAAATACAATATTAGTATACATGTCCAAACAGTTATTTTGCTGTACAAAAAGACAGATTAATTTCTTAATCAACTCTTAGGAAGACCCATTTTGGTACTATACTAGAGAGGATTTTGTACACTGTAGTGTTTTTACATGTAAAGGTGAGGCCATACATGGCCTCATTCATTCATCTGTCTGTACCTGTATCCATATCCTTTCTTCATGGAAAAAAGAGATGCCAGGAAATGGAACACTCCAAGTTGTCTGTTGTTCCTTGGCAGACAGTCTGTGATTGTGTATACATATTTATAGTTTAAAAATATTATGCTGACTTGACAGACATTGACAACATGACTTTTTCCATAATACTGAAAACATGAATCTTTTCATATTCAGCTTGGTGTCCCATTTATCTTAAAGCACAATAAAAATCCATCACATGAATATCCCACAGCTTATTCAATTGTTCCTTAATTAACGAACACTTCCCCTTGCTTTTTAGTTCTTAGATACAACAGGAAGTAGTAATATAAATATTTTTATGCATTCAAGTCTTTTCCCATTTTCCTCTTTGAAGGATAGAGTAATGGACCTCGAGTCATGAATACCTGAATTCAGATCCAGCCTCAGGCTCCTCAGGCTCTGTGATCCTGGGTAAGTCACTTAATTTCTTTTATTCCTTAATTTCCTCAGTTTAAATATATTATCCATTCACATTCAACTCACACTTGTGCCCTCTGTGTGCCTTTCATTTTGAGATCTCTTCCAGTAGGGGATTGGTGGATTCTTTCAATTTCTATTTTACCTCTGGTTCTAAAATGTTATATCTAGATATTTTGAAAATCGGTCCCTAAGATTTTTCAAAATGATGTCACCCCAGTATATATTTCTTTTATATCCCCATGATCAACCACTTCTCATGACTTTGTAAGCTTTTGTACCATTTCTATTTCCTCATATCTAATATGATGAGTTGTTAAGAATTCAAATTTATGTTCCCTTGTATGCTATTATGAAATCCCTTCCCTAAAATTCTTGTAGTCGTTTTATCTTTCATTTTCTCTTCCCAGTTTTTCTTGTACCTCTTTTACTTGATTTTCATAATCTCTTTTGAGTTCTTCCAGAGATTAACTCTTATTTTTCTTTGAATACAGGAGCTTTGACTTTATCTTCTTCTGCATATGTATTTTGATCTTTTTTGTCACCATGGTAACTTTCTGTGGTCAGAATCTTTTTCTGTTGTTAATTATTTTCCCAGCCTATTACTTGGCTTCTAACTCTTTATTAAACTGTGGCTCTATTTCCAGGGTGTAATATGTAATATCCCAAGCTTCAGGAGTTTTGTGCAGCTGTTTTCAGAGATTCTACTACAGACCTGTACTGTGAGTCAGCACTGCTACCCAAATCTCTGAGTATGGGTAAAGCAATATAGTTCCAGTGAAGAGGGCCCCTTGCAATCTCCCTCTGACCAGCCATTCATGAACTGAGATCTCTGGAAGCAACTGCTGTTGATCTAGTGGCTCCCAAAGCATACTTTTCCTTTGCTGGGCTCCTCTTACATCCTGGAATGACAAACTATTCTTGCTGACCTTTCAAGTCATCTGTGGCATATGGAGGTCTGGAGATCACCACCATTACCCCTGCTTCAGGGACCCCAAGGTCTGCTCCAGTGTGGGGCCTGGGATGTGCTGGCATGGCCTGCACCATGATTGTGTTCCAGACCCACTCCAGTGTAATAGACTCCTCTTCCAAGCTATCTTTGACTGAAAAATCATTCCATTCTGCCCTTTTGGGGGAGGGCTTCTGATGCTCTAAAATTAATTTAGAGTCATTACTTAAAGGTATTTGGAGGAGTTTGGGGGAGAGTTTGGGCAAATCCCTGCCTTCTCTCTGCTGTCTTGCTTCCGCTTCCTGTTATCTTTCATTTTGTCTTCCTGTTAAGCCTATTTTATTTCTGATCATGACCTTCCTAGAAAATTCCTTCTTTTTTAGTACATGCATCTAAGTCATCATCTTAATATGCTGTGTCTTAGTTATGTCTACCATTCATCTGTTTGTTGTCCACATCTCTTTAATTTTTACTACTTGTTTTATTCCTTCTGTTTACAATTCTACGTGTTTTAGGATTGATCTGGCCTATATTTTCTTTTTTTCTTTTCTTTTTTTTTTAATTTAATAGCCTTTTATTTACAGGTTATATGCATGGGTAACTTTACAGCATTAACAATTGCCAAACCTCTTGTTCCAATTTTTCACCTCTTACCCCCCCACCCCCTCCCCTAGATGGCAGGATGACCAGTAGATGTTAAATACATTAAAATATAAATTAGATACACAATAAGTATACATGACCAAACTGTTATTTTGCTGTACAAAAAGAATCAGACTCTAAAATATTGTACAATTAGCTTGTGAAGGAAATCAAAGATGCAGGTGGGCATAAATATAGGGACTGGGAATTCAATGTAATGGTTCTTAGTCATCTCCCAGAGTTCTTTCTCTGGGCGTAGCTGGTTCAGTTCATTACTGCTCCATTAGAGATGATTTGGTTGATCTCGTTGCTGAGGATGGCCTGGTCCATCAGAACTGGTCATCATATAGTATTGTTGTTGAAGTACATAATGATCTCCCGGTCCTGCTCATTTCACTCAGCATCATTTCGTGTAAGTCTTTCCAGGCCTTTCTGAAATCCTCCTGTTGGTCATTTCTTACAGAACAATAATATTCCATAATATTCATATGCCACAATTTACTCAGCCATTCTCCAACTGATGGGCATCCATTCAGTTTCCAGTTTCTAGCCACTACAAAAAGGGCTGCCACAAACATTTGTGCACATACAGGTCCCTTTCCCTTCTTTATGATCTCTTTGGGATATAAGCCCAGTAGTAACACTGCTGGACCAAAGGGTATGCACAGTTTGATAACTTTTTGAGCATAGTTCCAGATTGCTCTCCAGAATGGTTAGATTCGTTCACAACTCCACCAACAATGCATCAATGTCCCAGTTTTCCCGCATCCCCTCCAACAATCATCATTATTTTTTCCTGCCATCTTAGCCAATATGACAGGTGTGTAGTGGTATCTTAGAGTTGTCTTAATTTGCATTTCTCTGATTAATAATGACTTGGAGCATCTTTTCATATGACTAGAAATAGTTTCAATTTCTTCATCTGAGAATTGTCTGTTCATATCCTTTGACCATTTTTCAATTGGAGAATGGCTTGATTTTTTATAAATTAGACTTAATTCTCTATATATTTTGGAAATGAGCTGGCCTATATTTTCATACTAAGCTTTCTGCAAATTTATTTTCCACTCTGTCATTTTTTTTACTATTTTATGAACTGGTTCTATTTGGCAGTTACCATCCTCTTTTATAGCATTTTGTAATCACTGATAGGAATTTGTCTATACTCGCTAGTAACCTTTAGGTTTATTTAATAATTCTAATAGGTTTATATCTTCTCTTTTCATTAGAATTCAAATGTCATTGCCACAGGCAGCTTTTAGCTTAAAATATGCTAATTCCTTTATAGAAGTCTTAAAATTGTTGAAGAAGCATCATAGAGGTCATTGACCAGCTATTGACCAGATGCTTTCCATTTCATCTGAAGGAAAGCAAGAAAAGAAAGTCTCGTCATAGACCATCCTGAGGTTGTATTATGTGAGGTAAGCACAGCATTTAAGGAATATGAAGGACCAAGATTCTGAAGGAATTTATAGACTCTTCCTTCTTTAAGAATATTAAGAATATTGAAGAGTTTGCATTTTCCTGGAATAGATTAAATACATTTTTGTTAGTCAAGGCAATGAGCTATATTATATTTCAAGTTACCTTCCAACCCACATTTTGATGCCCAGAAGCCAATATTCAACTGTCTTGGGTTTCATATTTTCTTATTATGCCATTTCCTCAATTCATGTCACCTTATGACTCTTGCATTAATTTGTTTCAGCTTGAGTTTTCCTTTTTTTTTGATGTTGGGTGAGAATACTCACAGACTCTTATACAGGATCAGATCAGGCTAAGAGTTGGAGAATTACTGAAGGTCAGTAGATGGTTTAAGCTAAGCAATGATTATAACAATGCTGTATATTCAGTCCTTGAACAGCACTGTGATTTTACTATAACCAAAAATGAAACACATCTAAGCAAATAATTACCCATGAGTGATTTATAATTAAAAACCTATTATTGTTTTTATATACCTTTGTATATAAAAGAGAGTTAGAGAATGGATTTGTAATTTAATTTAAAGAGGGAACTTCCAGAGGAAGAAACTCTCTCCAGTAGTGTAACTCGGCACCCTCTCTCTACCACTTACAGTTCTAGGTTTTGCGATTGCTAAGAGGTTAAGTGACTTTTTCAGTCACCCAGGCAGGATGTGTTAGAGGCAGTACTTGAATTCAGTGCTCCCTAACTCTAAGACCAGTTTCTCTGTCTACTACATCATTTTGCATTGCACCATTCCACTAATTCCCTTAATGTACAAAATGTAAGAAAGAAATTTTGAACTAAGAGGACTTGGGTTTGTTACAAGGCCAATGAAATTAGGCCTGTCACTCTGTTTCTTTGTGTATGGTCCGTTGTATCAATAACCCTTTTTGTATTTAAAAGGATGTGTTTGCTTCTTGGAATTTTATATTTGCAAGTTTTTTTTTCTCCTTCACGAAATATAAATGAATTGCTATTGCTTGATATTGAATATACAACATGTCATCAAAAGCTTGGTATATGTAATGTTCTTGCCAAAATGTAATGTTCTCTTGTTGGGTTTTCTTGGGTCTCTGGGATCAGCCTTCGTTTCAGTTCAGTAATCACCACAAGTACAGCCAGGTGTTAAAGTCCAAATCCTTTATTGTCTCTTTCCAAGTCTTGTCTCCTTTCCTGTGGCCCGGTTAGTTTTCTTATAGTCCAGATCCTTTATTGTCTCCTTCCTGGGGCTGGGAAGCTTTCTGGAGAGCCTTTCAATCTGGCCTTGGTCTTAGTGGGGGAAGGACAAGAGTCCAGGCTAGCCACCAGGAAGGTCAAAGATTGAATTGAATTTCTCCCCTTGGTTCTGAGAGCTTAAGCTCCTTCCGCCAGTCCTTTGCCTTCTATCTGAGTTTCTCAATCTCCCTGTCTGAGTCTTCTAGCTTATATGCTCCACACTGTGTACAAACCAATCATTATATCACTAGGAAATCTTTATTTGTTGTAGGATTAAATCAATGCTAAACTAGATTTAACCATTGTCTCCTCAATTCCACTTAGTACCTTGTTTCAAGTTCTGGCCCATAACATCTCCTTGTAGGATTAAATCAATCATGCTGAACCAGGCTAAATTCGATAACCATTGTCTCTATCGATTCCACTGACTTAGTACCTTGTAAGAATCCTTTGTTTCAAGTTCAGAGTTCTGGCCCATAACAGGTATATTTTTAAGATTTAATAACTTCAGAAGTACAAATGCTACAAACAAACAGAAACAGTACTGGAAAGGTCACTTATTTCCTTTTTTAAATTATTGATGTTTCTTATTAAGATTTACCAGAATCACCATCTTGCACTGTAATTCTTTCTAGTCAATTTTAAAACTTTGTAAAAACTTTAATCAGCTGCTACACAGTGACTGAAAGTATTGTATTTGAAATCCTAGTCTTAGGATCATCCAAATAATGCGGTTTTGTTGTGACATAATAATTTAGACGTGACCCTTCAAGAAAAAGTTTAATGGAGATAAATCAAGTAACAAAGATGGACAAGCAAGAGATGCTGCCTTGTCAAGCCACTAGTCTGAGAAAGGGTCGTCCGGAACCTGTGGTACATCATGACAGGGTGACGCATCTTGTAAAAATAAATTTGTCATTCACAATTCATGAAACAAAGGAATTTAATGAGGTGTTCAGTGACTTCTTAAGTTTTTAGCTTTTATACTTCTAAAATTATTAAAGCTTAAAAATGCATGTAGACTTTTGGGATATAATTTATATATGTAGAAACACTTTTATACAGAATCATATTGTAAATATAGCCTTTCTCTCCTTGTTGAAGATCTCTGTGGATTCAGAGTTTTTACCTTCCTCTATAGAATCTGAATTAATATTCATAATATTATGAATATTATGTATGTAGAATTCTGAGGAGAAAAGTTATAAAGTCTTTTATCTTTACCCTGAAAGAATGACTCAAAGAAATCCTCTTGACACTGGTCAGGCGATTTAGGATTGGCTAATGTATCTCATACACCCATGTGACTTTAATTGCTTATTGCTTTCTTTTTTTCCTCAATCCTGAAACCAGCCAAGATAGTCTCCTCACAGTTTTCTCAATGCATTTTCATTAATAAGTGCCCATCAGGACCTGAATGGCCCCTTGGCACTTTGTATCATAAATAAGATCCTACATATTCCCTTTTCTAATCAACCTTGAGTAAATTGAGAAGCATTCCAATCACATATTCTCATTTCCCTTAAATAATTACTGCAATGAAAAATCTTAAAACATAGATCTGGGAGCAGAAATAATGGAAAACACCTCGTTCCCTGTCAACAACAATCTTGTAAAGCCCACCCACCCCTTCTAAAAAATAAAAAAGGAGCATAACTCAGACTTCAGGGATGGCATTTTCCTTATGCAGAAAAGAAAAGAAAGAAGCCAATCTATGAAGAAATTCCTACAAAGTTAAGAGAAATATTATTATGTAATATGTTGCATGTGATATTGGCAAAACATCAAAACTTTCTCTTAATTGTACTATCCCAGCAAGCTGTTGACCTTTCTCTTTCTTTTTCATTATCCAAATCCTTTACTTGTTTATCAACTTCTTTGTCATCTGTTCACTTTTAATGTCCTTCAAATCTCACTTGTGACCCCCCCCCACTACTCAACAAACTTTATGGGGACCCATTGATCATTTAACTGCTATGTCCAGTGGCCTTTTTTCAGTTTTCATCTATCATAACATATCTATAGATTTTGGCATTTGTGATTATTATATCTTTTTGATGCTTTTTTTTTGTTTTGTTGGTGGGGTATTTTTTGGAAAAAAATCTAACAGTTTTCTTTTTATTTTACTTTTGCCAATAAGTTTTTTTCTTCTTCAACTGAGTTATGATAACCCATCAAAATCATTTCCTAGAGTCTCTAGATGGCTTTGAAGTTTAATAAGTGTGTTTTGTCCTTCCATGAGATGTTGGTAACTTGCTTTCTTAATATTTGCTATACTTATGCTGCTTAGATCTTTCAGACATCAATGCAAAATTGTTGGCTCTCTTTGCAATACTGATGAATTCAACATTGAATTTATAATCATTCATTTTAAGCATCATTCTCCACATTTTTCTTTTTTATTATAGCTTTTTATTTACAAGATATATGCATGGGTAATTTTTCAGCACTGACCCTTGCAAAACCTTTTGTTCCAATTTTTCCCCTCCTTACCCCAGATGGCAGGTAGACCAATACATATTAAATATGTTAAAGTAAATGTTAAATGCAATATATGTATACATATCCAGACAGTTATTTTGCTGCACAAGAAGAATCGGACTTTGAAAGAATGTACAATTAACCTGTGAAGGAAATAAAAAATGCAGGCGGACAAAAACAGAGGGATTGGAAATGCTATGTAGTGGTTCACACTCATTTCCCAGAGTTCTTTGATTGGGTGTAGCTGGTTGTAGTCATTATTGAGCAAATGGAACTGATTTGGTTCATCTCATTGTTGAAGAGAGGCACATTCGTCAGAATTGATCATCATATAGTATTGTTGTTGAAGTGTATAATGATCTCCTGATCCTGCTCATTTCACTCAGCATCAGTTCGTGTAAGTCCCCCCATCCCTTTCTGAAATCATTCTGCTGGTCATTTCTTATGGAACAGTAATATTCCATAACATTCATATACCATAATTTATTCAGCTATTCTCCAATTGGTGGGCATCCACTCAGTGTCCAGTTTCTGGCCACTACAAAGTGGGCTGCCACAAACATTCCTGTACATACAGGTCCCTTTCCCTTCTTTAAGTTCTCTTTGGGATATAAGCCCAGTAGTAACACTGCTAGATAAAAGGATATGCACAGCTTGATAGAACTGAGCAAAGTTCTAAATCGCTCTCCAAAATGGTAATATCTGTACAGAGTTCTACCAACATTGTATCAGTGTCCCAGTTTTCCCTCATCCCTTCCAACATTAAGCAATATCTTTTCCTGTCATCCTAGCCAATCTGAGAGGTGTGTAGTGGTATCTCAGAGTTGTCTTAATTTGCATTTCTCTGATTAATAATGACTTGGAGCATCTTTTCATATGGTTAGAAATAGTTTCAATTTCTTCATCTGAAAATTGTCTATTCATATCCTTTGACCATTTCTCAATTGGAGAATGGTTTGATTTCTTATAAACTAGAGTCAATTCTCTATATATTTTGGAAATGAGGTCTTTATCAGAACCTTTAACTGTGAAAATGTTTTCCCAGTTTATTGTTTCCCTTCTGATCTTGTCTGCATTAGTTTTGTTTGTACAAAAGCTTTTCAATTTGATATAATCAAAATTTTCTATTTTGTGATCAGTAATGATCTCTAGTTCTTCTTTGGTCACAAATTGCTGGGGTCTTTGGGTTTGTCAAACACTTGGCTCTCTTTTTTATTATTATTATTAAAGTTATTGACTATTTTGTCCTGTGAACCTAACCTATTCCACTGATCAACTAGTCTATTTCTTAGCCAATACCAAATGGTTTTGGTAACCGCTACTTTATAATATAGTTTTAGATCAGGTACAGGTAGGCTACCTTCATTTGATTTTTTTTTCATTAGTTCCCTTGAAATTCTTGACCTTTTGTTATTCCAGATGAATTTTGTTGTTATTTTTTTCTAGGTCATTAAAATAGTTTTTCGGGAATCTGATTGGTATAGCACTAAAGAAATAGATTAGTTTAGGGAGTATTGTCATCTTTATTATACTTGCTCACCCTATCTAAGAATATTTAATATTTTTCCAATTGGTTAGATCTGACTTTATTTGTGTGGAAAGTGTTTTGTAGTTTTGCTCATATAGTTCCTGACTTTCCCTTGGCAGACAGATTCCCAAATATTTTATACTATCGGCAGTTACTTTAAATGGAATTTCTCTTTGTAACTCTAACTGTTGGATTTTGTTAGTGATGTATAAGAATGCTGATGACTTATGTGGATTTATTTTGTATCCTGCAACTTTGCTAAAGTTGTGGACTATTTCTAATAGTTTTTTAGTAGAATCTCTTTCTCAACTCATTGCTAAAGTTAGCATTTCTAATACAATTTGGTAGGAGTCCTTCATTCCCTATTTTTTCAAATAGTTTATATACCATTGGAGTTAACTGTTGTTTAAATGATTGGTAGAATTTGCATATAAATCCATCTGGTCCTGGGCATTTTTTCTTAGGGAGTTGATTAATAGCTTGTGCTATTTCTTTTTCTAAAATGAGACTATTTGAGCAATTTAGTTCCTCCTCTGTTAATCTGGGAAGCCTATATTGTTGAAGGTAGTCATCCATTTCACTTAAGTTATCAAATGTATTTGCATAAAATTGAGCAAAGTAACTCCTAATTATTCCTCTTCATTGGTGGAAAGTTCTCCCTCTTCATTTTTAAGACTAACAATTTGATTTGGCTCTTTCCTTTTGCTAATCAGATTTACCAAAGATTTATCTATTTTGTTGGTTTTTTTCATAAAAACAACTCTTAGTTTTATTTATTAATTCAGTAGTTTTTTTACTTTCAATTTTATCAATTTCTCCTTTTAATTTTAGAATTTCCAGTTTTGTATTTGATTGGGGGTTTTTAATTTGGTCTTTTTCTAGCTTTTTAAGTTGCAAGCCCAATTCATTGATCTTCTCTTTCTCTATTTTATCAAGTAAGCCTCTAAAGATATAAAATTTCCCCTTATTACCACTTTGGCTGCATCCCCCAAATTTTGGTATGTTGTCTCCTTGTTTTCATTCTCTTGGTTGAAATTATCGTGTCTGATTTGCTGTTTCACCCAATCATTCTTTAGGATGACATTATTTAGTTTCTAATTACTTCTTGGTCTCTTTACCCCTAGCATTTTATGGAATGTAGTTTTTATTGCATCATGATCTGAAAAGAAAGCATTTACTATTTCTGCCTTTCTGCATTTATTTTGAGGTCTTTATGTCCTAATATATGTTCAGTTTTTGTATAGGTTCAGTGAACTGCTGAGAAGAAAGTGTGCTCTTTTCTGTCTCTCTTCAGTTAAGATAACTCTGAGATACCACTACACACCTATCAGATTGGCTAGAATGACAGGGAAAGATAATGCGGAATGTTGGAGGGTATGTGAGAAAACTGGGACACTGATACATTGTTGGTGGAATTGTGAATATATCCAGCAATTCTGGAGGGCGATTTGGAACTATGCTCAAAAAGTTATCATACCCTTTGATCCAGCAGTGTTACTACTGGGCTTATATCCCAAAGAGATCATAAAGAAGGGAAAGGGACCTGTATGTGCAAAAATGTTCGTGGCAGCCTTTTTTGTAGTGGCTAGAAACTGGAACTCAAATGAATGCCCATCAATTGGAGAATGGCTGAATAAATTGTGGTATATGAATGTTATGGAATGTAATTATTCTGTGAGAAATGACCAGCAGGATGATTTTAGAAAGGCCTGGAGAGACTTAAATGAACTGATGCTGAGTGAAATGAACAGGACCAGAAGATCATTATACACAGCAACAACAAGATTATATGATGATCAACTCTGATGATGTGACTTTCTTCAGCAATGAGATGATTCAAACCAGTTCTAATTTTTCAGTAATGCAGAGAATCAGTTACACCCAGAGAGAGAACTGTGGGAAATGAGTGTGAACCACAACATAGCATTTCCACTCTTTCTGTTATTGTTTGCTTACATTCTTGTTTTCCTTCTCAGACTTTTTTCTTTCTTTCTGGATCTGATTTTTCTTGAACAGCAAGATAACTATATAAATATGTATACATATATTGGATTTAACATATACTTTAACATACTTAACATGTCTTGGACTACCTGCCATCTAGGGAAAGGGATGAGGAGAAGGAGGAGAAAAGTTGGAACAGAAGATTTTACAAGGGTCACTGTTGAAAAATTATCCATGCATATGTTTTGTAAATAAAAAGCTATAATAAAAAAAGAAAACTGTTTCCTGGAATCTGGGCATTTCTACAGTCAGTAAATATTTTTTTGCGTGTGAAATCTTGCTAACTAGCTTTGGTCTACTTTTTACCATACCTGCTGTTTTAATCATTCATCCAGTAATATAGATTCTTTGGAAAGAGTTCCAAGTTGACTCTCTTCTAAATAATTATTAATTCTCCAGTGATAATTCAACTTGTTCCTAGAATGTAGAATAATATGAACACTATATCCTGAATGCTTTCTATAAACACAACTTTCTTTTTAAAATTCTTTTGATTTTTGGTGCAAATATGTCTCTAAATTATTTTCATCTTTCAACATTACATTGGACACTGAAAAAGTCAGTAATATTTTTCATTTCCAATTAAATGTGAATCATCAATATCGGATTCTGAGCAATTATTTGTCTTTAAGCAAGATCTTACTGAATTCCTTCATATCACTAACAATTAGAGAAATAAAAATTGAATCAATCTCTTGGTTTCACCTGATACTCATTCGGTTAGTAAAGGTGACAAAAGAGTAAAATGATAAATGTTGAGAGGCTACAGAAAACAGGCATACTTGTATAACCTTGGCTTACGATATTGCCTGGAACCTAGTATTCTTGAGTAAATGCTAATTGAATTGGTTTAGACATTCAGGAAGGTAATTTGAAACTACACATGAAACTTTCTGAATTGTACATAACCTTTGAGTCAGCACTGCTGCTACTAAGCCTAGACCTAAGGGAGCCAAAGAAAGAGGAAAAAGACACACATACATTAAAAAATATTTTTGTACTAACAAAAACATGGAAACCAAAGGAGTACCCACCGATTGGGGAACAACTGTACAAATTATGGTCTGTGAATGTAACAGAACATTATTGTGTCATAAGTAATGACACAATAAAACAATAGTTTCATAAAAATATGGGAAGATTTCTATGAAATAATGCAAAGTGAGCCAAACTAGGTGAACAATTTACGTAATGGAAAAATTATAGAGAAAACAATTTTGAAGGACTTTAAAACCCTAATTCAACAGGGTGGTTAGAAGAAGCCATACAAGGACACTGTCAAGGTTTATTTAAATAAAATAACTTTTTAAAAGAAACAATTAGTCTGTACAGGAAGGGATAATGTATCATAATAGTACTAATCAAATGGTAGAAGGAACATAAGCAGAGAAAAGATGAAGCTAGGAATTTATCAAAATATTACTGTAAGTGAAGAAATAGTATTCCTAGCACCATCTACAATCCAGTTAACTGAAATGGTCAAGCTTACTGTGCCTGGAGGCAAGGGATCCATAGGCTGGACAGGAACAGATTTCACTTCTCCAGAGGATATCTCAGTAGTCTCTACTGCATACAACTCTGTTTTTCCTAATTGCAATCCCCTTTTCCCCTCTGATTGCCCTTTAGCTGATTGATTGTGTAATCTCCTTCTTCCATCCCATTGCCTTTTGGCTGATTGATGCTATCTCACTCTCGAATTTCTAAAGAATCTCTGGGTGTCACCTCGGCTGCCATCTTGCCCCACCTGGGACCCTGAAGCTGGGCCCTGTCTCTCATTTCCCTGAGTCAATCTACATTCAGAGGCCCAGTGAAAGCCTTGGTTACATTTTAGACATGGGGTTTTGGGTTTTATTCTCCCACCCTGTCTTCTCATTCTATCTCCATATCTACACTGAGCTCTCAAATGTCCAACTTTTCCACACTGAAAACATCTACGAGTTTCTCTAGAAGTCCCTTGCCAAGAAGGACCCTGTCTTCCCATGTTCATCATAGTTTGGGCATAATAAGCATTTGTGCCCACTGTGGCACAGCGTCTTATGATCTCCTCTAAAGGAGCATCTTTGTCTAATCCCCATATCATTCTTTTGCAAACCTCATTGGCATTTTCCTTAGCCAGATGTCTGGTCATTATTTCTTCTATTTAGAGAATCTCCGCAAAATGTTCACAAGGACTATTTGTATCCCACTTGTGGTGGAGCACCACCACATTTGTATTGGTCTGATCAGCCACATTTGCACATATTATCACTTGACTCTAATATAGTGATGACATTTTGGTCCTCTTCAGGAATGAAGAACCACCACCAAAAGTGATTTTCCTAAAGCACAAGTCTAATCGTTTCACTCCTCCCTCTCGATAAACTGTATTCTCTTCCTTTTGTCTCTAGGAGACAATACAGAATGTTCTCTTTGGCGTCCAAAACCCTTTACAACCTAGTCCCCTATATATCTTTCCGATTTTCTTACACCATACTCCCCAAATTGTACTGTTCTATCCAATAGCCTCTTGACTGATCCACAAACAAGACACCGACTCTGGTGCTCAATGCCTGCAGTTCTCTTTCTTTTCTGCTCGAAGTACTATCTGCCCTAGTTTCCTTAAAGTGCTAATATCCATCTTCTCCAGGATGGCCCTTAAATTTAACACTTAATAATGAACCACTCTGTTACTTATTTCCTACTTATCCTGTATGTAATTTGCTTTTTATATGTTTGTTTCCATGTTGTACCCCTCATTCGATTGTAAGTTCCTTGAAGACAGGAACTGTCTTTTGCTTCTTTTTTTGTATCCCTAATGCTTATCACAATATCTGACACGTAGTTGGCACTTAATTTCTTTATCAATTGATTGATTTTGTACCACTTTGTTATTTAAAATGCTTTTCATTCTGTTGAAATGCAAATCTATTTAATACATCTTCATCATTAAATATTACATTGGATTCTGACCATTCCTTTCATATAAAAATTAGTATTTTTCCCTATTTCTATTTAGTTGAAAACCTTCAGGATTAGTTGGTGCAAAATTATTTCTCAGCACTTAGGTTCTCCCAATATAAGAAGTATTTCTTGGCAATTCCAGAATAGGAGTTGGTGTTTGTTTTTCATCTTCTTTCCTTTCCTTATGTTACTTAAATAGTTCAGCCAGTAATATAAGTTCTTTACTGATTTCCTGGTTAGTTGTCTTCTGAGTATAAATGAATTAAACCATGTTTTTTCATTCTTGAAAATTAAAATACTTGTGATTACTTTTTTGCTATTATGAGTGTTTCTTTTTAAAAACATTTTTGATTTTCTTGAAGAGCTTCCTATTTTAAAACGTCTTTATCTTTAAATATTTTATTGGAACCGGATCAATTTCTTTATAAACATTTCAGTAAATTGTTTCTACTTACTTCTGACATGGAACTTCAGTGTAACAAAAAATGAAAATTATTTCCTGGAATATAGGCGTATCTAAGGCATATGATTTTTTTTTGCATAAAATCTTCCCTGAAATCTTACTAAATTTTTTTTCTGCTTTTGTTGATTATAGAATCCAGGTATCCATATAACATCAATTGTGAATTTCTAGGTTGACTCCCTTTTTTAAATTAAAGGTTTTTTATTTAAAAAACATATGCATGGGTAACTTTTCAACACTGACCCTTGCAAAACCTTGTGTTTCAAATTTTCCCATCCTTCCCCTCATCCCCTCCCCTACATGGCAGGTAATCCAATATATGTTAAATATGTTGAAATGTGTTAAATCTAATATATGTATACATATTTATACAGTTATCTTGCTGCAAAAAAATGGATCAAGAAAAAAACTGAGAAAGAAAACAAAATGCAAGCAAACAGCAATAGAAAGTGAAAATGTTATGTTGTGGTCCACACTCAGTTCCCACAGTCTTTTCTCTGGGTGTAGATGGCTCTCTTCATCACAAGACCATTGGAAATGATCTGAATCGTCTCATTGGAAAGAGCCACATCCATCAGAATTGATCATCAGCAAGATTTATGTTGTTGCTGTGTACAATGATCTCCTTGTTCTGCTCACTTCAGTTAGCATTAGTTCCTGTGATTCTTTCGAGGCATCTCTGAAATTCTCCTGCTCATCATTTCTTACACAACAATAATATTCCATATTATTAATATATCATAATTTATTCAGCCATTCTCCAATTGATGGGCATCCACTCAGTTTCCAGTTTCTGGCCACTACAAAGAGGGCTGCCACAAACATTCTTGCACATGTGGTCCCTTTCCCTCCTTTAAGATTTCTTTGGGATATAGGTTGGCTGCCTTTTAACAACTAATGAATTAACCCATAATTTTACTGGTCATCCAGATAAGCATGGGTATATTTAAATCTTCATGCTCATCTCTTCCTGTATAAGTTATTCTATATTCTTAAAATGCTTTGGATTTTATGGAAGTATATACATATATTTAACACATCTTCAATGTGTTGGTCACTGACTAATGCCTTTATATAAAAATCATTTTATTTTTTCTGCTTACATTTAGTTTTATAAGCCTTCCATATGATAGCTTATAGGAGATTTCCTTGAAATTTAGAACCTTCTAGGGCCAGTAGTAGTTTCTTGTTAACCTTCAGAAGCGAATGCTAAATGTCTATCTTCCTTTTTTTTCTTCCTGTTCTTCTTAAATGGCTCAGTTAGTAATATGCAATCATTGGGAATCAGTTTGGAATCTCCTGATATCTTTCAACAGTTACTGTTTTTAAAAAATTCATCAGTGACTTTTTTTAATCTTGGTAAGTAGAATAATTAGTTTCCTGATGTGCCTTAGTCTTTCAATATATCCTACTTTGTCTTTTTTTGTATAAAATGCTTTCATTTTGTTGAGGTAGAAAACACATTTTTAAGATATCGCCTCTGTTAATACTATATTGAATCTCGATGCTCTTGAGATCATGGTCATTTTTTCTTGACTTTTAATAAAATTTTGTTAAACTCTTTTCAACCCTTCTTCTCTACTTTTTTATTATATAATTCAGTCTTGGAGTTTTCCTGGTTAGCTCTCTCCAGAGTACCAATCAGTTAACCAGGTATTTTTCCACTCATGCTTGGGATGCAGGGCAATCAATTTCCTGATGTTCCTGGTGATTCCACTGAGCTACATTTCTTCTTTTACAAAAGACAGTTATCCGGAAAACTTTTTATTTGATTGAGGTGCAAACATGCTTTCAAATTGTCTTCATCTTTAAATATGATTAGTCATTGACTAACCCCTTCTTCCATTTCTTTGTGCCTGCAAAACTAACATGAAAAAATGTTTCCTGAATTCTAGATACTTTCTAGGTCACCAAATGTTTCTTGCTTTTCTGTAAGAAGTGCTAAGATCTTGTCTTTCTTTTTTCTGCTTATGTTACTCATAGTCAGCCATTTAAAATTTTTCATTAAGAATTAATTTGTTAGTCTCTGTGAAGTATTATTTATTTTATTCAGTAATTTTTGAAAAGCAGAAATGGTCATTGTTTCATTCATGCTGTCAGTCTGATCCAATGTTTCTTTAAGTCAGCGTTTGTTTACAAGTTTCATCTATTGTTCCTTTAAAAAAAATACTTTGGATTTTTTTCCAAGCACAAAGATATTTTTGATGAACTTTCAGCAATAAACATGTCTTTTGAGACTGTTTAATCTTTTCATATATGTGAATCACCATTTCTTTCCATTTAGACATGAAACTTCTACATAACAGTCAGGTAAAAAATGTTCCCTAGAATCTACATGCTACCAAATTCGTTGAGAGTTTCTTGTTAACCTTAATGAGATCTCTTTTTTTAAATTTTATTATTCTTAAGTTCTTTTATTCATTTGAGCTTATGTTGTTTATAATGTTTAGCAACTGAAGCACATTTTCTTAGAATTTCCTGATTAGCTTTCTCCAAAATACTACTCAGTTTACCACCTGAGTGGTAAAGTTAAATAATCCTGATAATTGATTGCACATCAGTCTTCTAGTAGACCTTGCTTCTTGGGGACAATAGCCTTCTTTTACAAGTATAAACATCTTCTTTAAATGTTACTTTAAACGTTACTCCTTTCATACAGATGTCATTGGTTTTCTTTATTTCTTTGGGGCCACTGAAGTTCATTTTGAAATCCAGTGGAAAATTGTTTTCCCAGAATCTGCATACTTCCAAGATAAGATAGGCAGGATGGTACAGTGGAAAGAACGCTGGCTCTGGAGTCAAGAGCCCTAGACCAAAATCTAGCTACTGCCATTTAATTTCTCTGTCACCTTGGGCAAGTCAATTGGCTGCCCTGTGCTTTAGCTTCCTCTTCTGCAAAATGAGAGGATTGTACTGGACTGTCACAGAGGTCTTTTTCAGTACCATATCTAGGATGTTAAAATTGATAATGGTTTCTCCTTCTGAAGGAGATTTTGATATGTTATTTTCTATTTTCTCTTGCATGACTTGTATCGTTTACTTAGTAGTACAGGTAAATATGTTGTTTCTTAGTTGGCCTTTTCCAAGGCATTAATTAAACTAATTCACCAGTGATTTTCTACTCATTCCTGGTAAGTAATATCATCAGTTCTCCTTGTTCTCGGATCTTCCTGTATGGTTTCATCTGCTTTTTAAAAAGGACTTTATATTTTACCTAAATATAGGCACAGTTAAGGCACCTTTATTTTTAAACATTATATTCAACACTAATCAACACTAATGAAAGAAAACACTGTTTTGCATATGAAAGGATAGATACACCTTTGAAATAATGTGTGAATATATGTCTTAAAAGATGTTTATGTTTTAATAAAATCAAAAGTATTTTTAAGAAAGAATCAAATAGAGCCTACTAGAAGAGCAGGTCATATTGAAAATGGATGACCCTGATTACCAGGTATGACTGGAAAATCCCTAGTAAAATTAGTACTTTGGAGGAAGCCAATCAAGAAATCATCAACTTATTTTAATTAATGGTTTTGTCACATAATTAGAAAAAAAAGAAAGGAAATTAGGAAGATCTCATAGTGGATGACAAGAAATATTTATTGATTTTAGAACCATATGGATTCATACAGAAGATAGTAGGTTTTCCTTACTTCTGTTTATGAATGAAAAACTATTTCCTGGAATCTAGATGCTTCTAAAGGTACGAAGTATTTCTTTACAATTTCTCTGAAGTCTTGCTAAATTCCTATCTTCCAATTCTGAAGGAAGGTTCACTGTCCTTCTCCTTCTTTTCCCCTCTCCTGTAAAAGCTTTTTCTTGCCTTTTTTATGGCAAATAATTTATGCCATTCTATCTCACTCTTTCCCATTCTCCTAGTACATTCATATCTCACCTCTTAATTTTAATTTTTTAGATATTATCCCTTCACATTCAGCTCACACCTGTGCCCTCTGTCTGTATATACTTCTTTAACTGACATAAGAATAAGAAAATTCTAATGAGTTGCAAGTCTCATCCTCCCATGTAGAAATGTAAAGAGATAAATCTTATCAAAAGATATTTATTTTAATCATTCTACTGGATAGTATTTTCTCCTTGAAAAAGTTAATGTTTTTTCTGTGCTTCTATTTAAATATGAACTTTCACTATGTAATAGTTCATGAAAGATATTCTTAGAACTAGGTTCTGTAATCTAAATTTCAGAGATCAATAAATCCTTCTTGATTTTCAATAAGTTCTTTCTAAAGTCCTTTCTTCCACTTTCACTGTTGAAATCATTCATTTATTAATATAAAACATTGGGAAAGTTCTGGTCAAAGCTTTCCAAAGTGGTAATGAATGTACCACTGGTTTTCCAGTTATTCCTGGTAAGGAGGGCAATTGGTTCCCTCATATTCCCAGTTCTTTTCATTGACACTATTGTATTTTATTAAAAATATATTTTTTATTTTGTTAAGGTTGAAACATACTTTTAAGACATCTTCATATCTAAATATTATGTTGCAGATTGATCAGTCCTTTTATATATATATATATATATATATATATATATATATATATATCAGATTTTCTTAGTTTGCACATATTTAGATGTAAACCTTTTAATATGCCATTTGGAAATCATATCCTGGAATACCCATAGTTCCAAAATTAGTATTTCTTGTCACCATCTATGAGAGCTAATTTTCTTCCTCTTTTTTTCTAATAATGTAGTAAAAAAATCTAGTAAAAATAATGGTAATTCAAATAAGTCAGTGATTTCTTGACTGGCTTTCTCCAAAATACTAATTTTATTAGTGATTTTCCAGTTACCATCCATTTCCAAAATCCCCAGCTTTTCTACTAGTATATATGTCCTATTTGATTCTTTCTTAAAATACTTTTAATATCCTTTAAGACACATATTTGAATTTCAAAGATATATCATAGACAAACCAATGTTTTCTACTTCCCTTTATCAGCAAATCTTCAGTATGGGATATTTTTCCTGGAATCGTGGGTGCTTCCAATATCAGTGTTTGCTGTCTTTCTTCCCCGTTTCTCCAGTTATGCTGATAGAATTCTTCTGCCATGTCAGTTAGGAGGTTCTTGGTTGACTTTCTCCAAAATACTAGTCATTTCTTTCATTCTAGTCCTGTAGCTGTTTTTATTTAGCAAGGTAACGAATGGATTCCTTCATCTGCCTAGCTAATCCAGTGTGCTCATTTGCATGGTCATAGTCCTTCAAGTTTTGAGGAAAGTCAGAGTTAAAATGTGGGTGTTACTCTGAACACCAAAGCTATGCTAGATCTGTTGAGATTAATATTCTTAATATTTATGTTTAACCTTGGTTCGGTGCTCATCCCCGGTTACTTGGTTCTCTCTGAACAAATAAGCATTATACACATAAACCCTTCATGCCGAAGTCATAATATATTCTCAGTAATACATTTTCTGTAGCTAAATCCCAAGTGTCCTTATAAATGACCATTAGATCAGTTTGTGAATAGCCAGGAGTCAATTAGTATTGCTTATAATAATTCCTCTAAGTATAACAATTGATGAAATTATTGTTATTAAAGGTTTAAATCTCCTGTCCAACATTTTATCTACTTTCTCTAAATTCAGATGTTATGCTTTTTAGGTTAACTGAATTATTCATTTGAAAATTATTGAATCTGTCAGAGGTCACGATGAAAACACTTGCAATGTTAGTAATACAGTCAATTTGATCTCTTCTGTCTTTATTACCGCAGACAAAACCTTTTAAAGTTCTTCATATGTAAATATTTTACATTCCTCTTTAACTTAGAGGCCTAATTCTCTGGTTGATGGGAGCACCAGCTTGCCAGGAACAACTTTTTTCTCCCTGGTTACTGACTGAAAATCAGGGTGAATAAGAGTGAGGCCTCATAGTTCAATTCCTTTCAGTATCGGTGCCATTCCTAATATCGAACTGATATGTCTCCTCTAACCGGCTTCATATTTTTTCATACCGTCAAGATAATGCTCAAAAGCATCTACAAATAGGACTTGGAACAGACTGTTTCTTTTAATTATCTGTCGAGTCATATGTTAGGCTACTCATTTCCTTCTAGAATTTTTCAGCATTTACTCTTGACTTAGGTGTAGTCTACAAAGAGTATGTCTTTCTCAATTGGAGGAAGACCACCCTCAGTTTTATTTATGTATAGAGGAATGCCTTCAGGAAAATTGCCTCCCTCTTTTTACCCAAGTATCCTTCTCTCTTGTCCATTTTAAGCAAAGGAGACTTTTTTCTAATTTTTGCCTCATCTTTCGAAAATGTCTCTATTTTTAAAAACCATTTTTGCCATCATGAATTTGGCAGATTGCTGAGTCTCCTGCTTACTCCATATTCTGGTATTTTAGAACCTGCTGATTCTTGAATATTTTATTTCTGTTCTACCTTGAGTGGCCAGAAAACATAAGCAGGAGCCCCAGGCTAGAACTCTTGGCTGTAAGCATCGTGGAGGAGGAGTGCCTCTCTGACCCCTTGGGTACCACTCCTTTCTCACTTGTATTTGTATACCAGCTGCCAAGGCTCGGGCTTGGAGAGGTAGCCTGCTGTTGTTGACCAGGTGGACAACGTTAGAAAATTGGAGGGGGCAGAGGGGATGGGAATTAGAGGGACACGATAGAAAAGAGGGAGGCTCCATTCCCCTCCTGCTACAGCTGCGGGAGGGCTTGGGAGAGTTCTGCCCAGCCTGACAAGTGAGTGGCCGCTGACTGTTTAGAACCTCGCGGACACAGCTGTGAGTATTCTAGAAGGAACTCTGTCGTTTACCGTGCTGTCATGGTGTCAGGCCAGGGCAGTTATGAAAACACTGACTCTCTGAACTTGCTTTTAGAGGATGGACACAAAAGCCTCCAGCCCTTGTCTATTAAAAAGTTAAGATTTAGATAGTGAGAGTGGAAAGAACCCCAGATTTGAAGGGAGAAGACTTGGATTCAAATCCCAGCTTTGCGGTTTATTGTCTCTGTGACCTCCAGTGTGTCAGTTCATCTGTAAGTTTTGGTTTTCTTATATGGGAAATGGGGATGAGGGACACAGGTACATTATCTACACTGCAGGGGTCCTCAAACTTTTGAAATAGGGGGCCAGTTCACTGTCCTTCAGACTGTTGGAGGGCCGGACTAGAGTAAAAACAAAAGCTTTGTTTTGTGGGCCTTTAAATAAAGAAACTTCCTAACTTTGGGTGAGGGGGATAATCGTCCTCAGCTGTTGCATGTGGCCCACTGGCCGTAGTTTGAGGACCCCTGATATGTGTGTCTATGTATGTATATGTGTGATAAGTACTTTGTTTACTAGGTATATATATATATAATATCATATAGATTATTAGAAAAATAATGTTCACTTGTAGCACTTTTTATTTTTATTTTTTTTAAAATAATAGCTTTTTATTTTTCAAATATTGTCAAAGATAATTTTCAACATTCACACTTGTAAAACCTTGGGTTCCAAATTTTCTTCCCTCCCTCCCAACCTTTCCCTTCCCCGTCCCTTAGACAGCAAGCATTCCAGTATAGGTTAAACATGTTCAGTTCTTCTAAACATATTTCCTCATTTATCATTCTGCACAAGAAAAATCACATCAAAAAAGGGAAAAACGAGAAAGAAAAAGGCAAGCCAACAACAAAAAGGTGAAAATGCTATGTTGTGTTCTGCACTCAGTCTCCTCAGGCCTCTCTCTGGGTGCAGATGGTTCTCTCCATCACAAGTCTATTGGAACTGGCCTGAATCACCTCATTATTGAAAAGATTCATCACAGTTCATCACCACATAATCTTGTTGTTGTAGCACAATATTTTTAAGGACTTAAAAATACTAACTAGATCCATAGTCAGTTGTTAAACTGGCTTGACCCTGACTTAGTCTTACTCATGGCTCCCTGAGCAGGGGTAAGATGAGGGAAATTCTGTCTCCTGTTAAGAATACAGGAAGGGCCAAGTTGTGATCACATGAGTTTTGAATACCCTTGCAATTCAAGGGGAGGGAAGCGTTTGGGGAGCTCACGTCCATTTTGGCCTGCCGTATTTTGGACGTTATTATGGCTTATCTGGCAGCTTAAAATCCTGTAGCGGTTTTCGAGCTCAATCAACCTTCCTCAGGTGTTAGAGAATGACAAGAGCCACAGTGAATCCAGAGAGAGGGACCAGCAGCCTCTCTTCCCCACAGATGTAGGTTCTTGAATTCTGGCTCTCTAGGAGTTTGATTGCAGTGAAATACATTTGCACATGGCTTATTGGTCAACTGATTGATTCCCAGCTCCCCTTGACAACACAAGATCTACAATAGGAGTCTGTGGGTGTGTTCAATACAACTAAACAATTATGTATTAAGTACATAAAATTCAAGGTACTATGCTGAGTTCTGAGGATGCAGAGTACAAATGTAAAATGAAAATAACCCCTGCCACAAGGAGCTCATATTTTGCTAGACAGAGGAAAAGATAGGCACAAAGTTTAAAGAGATAAGGAAATAAATGTTAATTTGAGGAGTGTCTGAGCAGCCTCTGAAGCACGGCTGGCCTCCTAGTGTGAGGAAGAGGCAACAAAAGGTGCCCCCCAAATTGCCTGCTTATCTAACTTTGGCGTGTTTATTGTGGCAGGCAGGGATCCCACCCCACAACTGAAACACACAAAAAGGTACAAAAACTTCTGCAAAGATGATTCCATTCATCAGTACGTGGAATGTTTGTGTGCATATAGATAACACAAAATCCAGTAGACCTGAAAAATGAACCACTCCTGTTGTATGAGAACTTGCCAAATAGCACATCCAGATAATAGCTCTGAGTGCAATGAGGCTAGCAAATGGAGGCAAGCTTACTGAAGTCCAAGCTGAATACATGGTTTTCTGGAGTAGCCTCGGGGAAGGGGTTCGCCATAAAGTTGGTGTAGGTTTTGCCATCAAAACTTATCTAATCCCTAAGCTTGTATGCCTACCAGAACTAGTGAATGACAGGGCCTTGATGATGGGATTGCCAGTTATAGGAAAACACCATGCCGTCATCATCACATGTTGGCTTTTGTGATGAGATCCAAGAAAAATGTTATGAAGTACTGGAGACCCTCCTCATCAGTGTGCCAAAAGAGGACAAGCTGAGTCAGAGATTTGATCAATTTATCAAGGTCACACAGCTAGCTAGTGTCTGAGGACAGATTTGAACCCCGTGGTCTTCTGAACTCTAAGTCTAGCCCTCTGTCCAATTCACCACTTAGCTGCAAGGATTCTTATGGCACATGAGATGAGCTTTGAAAGAAAGTAGGGGCCCACATTCTCTATTTGGTATGCCCTTGGCTTTTATTGGACCAAGAACAAGATGAACTTGTTTAGAAACCCCAGGTTGATTCCCTTGTGAGAAAGGTTGTCTCACAAAGTTGTCCTTGTGAGATAAGAATCATTAAAAAACCTTTTTTTAAATCTTTTATAAGGTTTTTTAAAATGTCAGTAAAATACTTTTGAAGCTCCAATATGGTGCCCTGATACATGTTAAAAATTAGCTAGTTTGGGCCTTAGGTTGATAAAGGAATGCATCTAGGATTACTGTGGTACATACTGATGGTAAAATAAATGGGAGAGGCAGACGTGAGAAGGGTGTGCCCTCCAGGCAGGGGGCACCACTTGGGCAAAGACTGTAAGATGGGAAATAGAATGCTGGCAAGTAGGTCGGTTTGACTGGAATGTGGAGTGCATTAAAAGAAGTAATGTACAATAGAGCCAGAAAACTAGGCTAGAGCAGTGGTTTCAAACTCAAACAGAAACAGGGCCCACTAAGCTATAATAAAGATCTTCACAGGCCTCATATTGACTTCAAAAACCACATGTTAATATTTTCTGTGTTTTCTTATATTTTTATTTTGTTAAAATTTTCCCAGCTATGTTTTATTCAGATTCCCACCTTCTTCATCTCTCATAGAGTCAAGTTATGAAGTATCTTGAATACCAAGTTGTAAAATTGTGTTTTATCCTGGAGGCAATGGGGAGCAACTGAAGGTTTTTGTGTAGGACAGAGAAGTGGTCAGGTGTGTGCTTCAGGAAGGCTTCTTTCTGCAGCTGGGGGTTTAAGATGGCTCTAAGCGGAGAGAAATGGGAACATTTTTTGAAGCTTTTCACTTTTAAAACATATACATAGATAGTTTTCAACATTCACCCTTGCAAAACCTTGTATTTAATTTCTTTCTCTCTTCCTTTTCCCCCCACACCCCAGACACCAAGTAATCCAGTACATGTTAAACATGTACAATTCTTCTATACATATTTCCACAGTTATCTTGCTACACAAAAAATCAGATCAAAAAGGAAAAAAGATGAGAAAGAAAATGAAATGGAAGCAAACAACAAAAAAGTAAAAACACTACACTGTGATCCACACTCGGTCCCCACGGCGCTTTCTTTGGGTGCAGATGACTCTCCATCACAAGACGATTAGAACTGGCCTGAATCACCTCATGTTGAAAAGAACCATGTCCATAAGAATTGATCATCATGTAATCTTGTTGTTGTATGTGATATTCTCTTGATTCTACTCACTTCACTTAGCATCAGCTCATGTAACTTTCTCCAGGCCTCTCCAAAAATCATCCTGCTAATCGTTTCTTATAGAACAATACTATTCTATAACAGTCCTATACCATAACTTATTCAGACATTCTCCAATTGATGGGCATCCACTCAGTTTCATTTTTGTTCCAAATTGCTCTCTAGAATGGTTGGATCAGTTTACAATTCCACCAGTGTATCAATGTCCCAATTTTCCCACATCTCCTCCAACATTCATCATTATCTTTTTCTGTCATCTTAGCTAATCTGAGAGGTGTGTAGTTGTCTTAATTTACATTTCTTGGATCAACAGTGATTTAGACCATTTTTTCATATGACTAGAAATAATTTTAATTTCTTCATCTGCAATTTGGCAGCTTCAGTTTTTGTAACGAGGACAGTCCATTTCATGTTTCTAGTAGTTACATTTTCTTTTTCTTTTCTTGTTAGAATGTTTTTATTTCTGAGACTAATAAAGCAAACAACTCTACATTAAGCCTATCCCTCCATGGTCATTAGGCTTTCCAAGATTTTTGTTTTGTTCTGAAGCCTCCAAACTTAGCCTAACAAAGCATTGTATACTCGATCTAGGAAATGTGTGCAGTAGGTCTGTAACTTTTGAATCTTGGGACTTAATACCACGAGTACTTCTGCTGACTGGGACTGACAGATGGAAAAAAGGCAACAGGTAAAGTCCCTTCTGTGCTTGAGGAAGGGGTATTTTCAGTCCACATCTTGAGCTACACTGCAAAATTAATAGGTTTCCATTATTTTCTGAATATGGTGAAACTTTGTACCACATCTCAAAGGCATTTCTCAGTCAAATGGAATGAAAACTTTTTAGGAAGAATAGATCATCGGTTTGACTTTGGGAATCCCCTTTGTCACTTCTTTTAAAAAAGTTCCATTTCTGTGGATTATTTTCTTCTCTTACCTGGTTAATCAATTCTCAATTTAGCATGCCCTTGGCTCTCATTGGACAAGGGCAAGATGAACTCATCTGTAATCCCCAGGTTGATTCCTGTTGCCCTTGTGAAAAGAACCAACTTCCTTGTGTTAGGAAGTTTTAAAATGTCAGCATCATCACTCCCATCACCTTAAAACATTTCTGAAGCCCAAATATAGCTCCCTGGTACATGCAAAGGGTTGGTTCTTGCCTTCCACAAGTTTATGATGGGAGGTACACGCCACTGATGTGGGGCAGACAGACAATAGAATAATGAAAGCGTGTTTAAAAGGTATTTGTGAGATTTGTATCAACATCTATATGTGAGGTCAGGTTAAATTCAAGACCGATTGGGGAAGACTGCTACCTGTACATAGTGTAATTTTGGAAAGCAGAAGAAGAAATAAATCTCTTCTATCTGCTAGCTTGTGCCAGGAAATTGAGTTAGGTTGCCATTTGTTTAACTTTTATTGAAGTGACAATCCTCTTCTGGGAGGTAACACCTTAAGCTGTTATCACTGATTTATGCTTTAGTGCCAGGGAGTTTCTCATGGTATTTTAGCAGAAATTTTGATAAGGAAGAGTCTTGAGGGGACACTGAGCTGCAAGACATTGTGATAGGATAAAAAAAAAAGCACTGGCTGAAAAAAACAGGGGACACAGATTTCAGTTGGAGTCTTTGTGACTATGGGCAAGTCACTTCACTTTGATGGGTCTCAGTTTCCTCATCTGTAATAGACTTGGATTAGTCAATTTCTTTTCTGCTGTAATTAGAAGAGTTCTGATTCTAAAGAGGGAATGGGCAGAGCTGGGCAATGCTGAAGGCACCCAAGACATGCTTCACTTAGATCAGACGTGACTTAATCTTTGAGGCATCAATTTCTTTGTCTGACAGTACATCTTAAATGAAAGGGTTAAACTAATGCTACTCCCTACCCTTTTCAGAGGATTTGTGCTTTTCATCTCTTGTCTCATTTAATCTTCACGACCATGTACATATGTAGAACAAAGGTTATTATTTCTGTTTTGTAAATGAGGATATCAAGACTTAGAGAAAGTTTGATTTTCACAGTATTAAGTAGCAAAGGCAGCAAAGCCTAGAATGTTCCCTGTTACAATGGATGAACTCTGAGGTGTCTTCTGGCAACAACATCCTATGATCATAATTTAGATATTAGTCAATATTGATCCATCCATTGATCCATTCAAACAAGCATTTATTAAGTATCTACAATGCCCACAACCTCTGATCACCAGTTTGAGCCCTTTTCAGGGCTGCTCATCCACCTTCGGTGTCCAGCCAATCACCCAGCTCTCACCTCTGATTCCAAGAAGCTGTAGCATGCACCATGCCACCCGCTGGCAAACCATGTCGGCAGATGGTCAAAGACAGGTTAAGAGTAGTCAGCAGGCTACATGGAAGATACCTTTAGGGATTGTCTGTAGCAGGATTCCTCAGCACTTATTCCTAACTCCAAGCCCAGCACTCTATCAGCACACCATGCTGCCTAGGTGACTAATAGTCTGCCTTGGGGTAGCTCTGTAGAGGACAGACAGTGTTTAGAAAGAATCAGAATCTGAGTTCTTGAATATGTCTCTGGAGGAGACAATTGAAGTAGTCCCCAAGAGTTAAGGTCTTGAAACAACATCAAAAGGACAACTTATAGCCAATGTTGGACCATGAGAAGGTGAAGCATTTCTAATACACAGTTGTGGAAATTTAAGAGTTCCAAGGCCTGGTGAGATCTCTTTCTCAGAAAGATTGTTATTTATCCTTCGTTTTCAAAGAGGACCAATGACATCATTGTCTTGATTGACTTGTGATTTGGATTTAAGTAAGGTAGAGTCTCACAAGGTCATCAGCCTTACTCTCATAGTCATCAAGGCCCAATGACAAGAGAAAAGCTGCACAACTGGTAGTGGCTCAGGATGCAGTGGGTGACCTTGAGGTCTTTGATGTCTAACCAAGCTCTAAGTGGTCCATTTTTTGTCATCTGCCTTTCCACCAGGGAAAGTCTTCACATGCTTGGGGTAGACACTCTCCTAACTCACTACAGGTTGGAGGCCTGTTGACTACTCTCAACCAGGTTTTGACCATCTGCTGACGTGGTTTACTAGCGGGTGACATTGTGCATGCTACAGCTTCTTGGACTCACAGGTGAGAGCCGGGTGACTGGTTGGACACCGAAGGTGGATGAGCAGCTCTGAAAAGGGCTCAGCAGACCTTACACCAGAGATGCCAGTCCTCCCTTAATATCACATAAACATCAACTTGTACCCAGGAGAGGATTTTAGGATCGAAGATTATTTCACAGATTTTGACAGAAAAATGCCTTTTAGTGAAAGAACAAAATCTGGAGGAACACTGCAAATGGATTTGTACTGAAAAAAATATAAACTTGCTATATTTTGCGTGTTTCATTTTCGCCTCAGAAAAGCTATAGTTATTGCCTCTTTTTTTTCATCATATTAGGCTCCTCTCTGATTTAAAGTTGTGAAAAGCAGATAGTGCATTTCTATGAAAAGTGGTTAAGCACCGGCAGGAAGATTACTGAAAAAAAAGGGGAAATTATTTAAAATCATTTTTGTGGTAAAGATGAAGAATAAGAGTAGGGGAATCCAAATCCTGGCTTGATGTGTACTTATCTCTTTGTATTCCTTGGGTAAAGAAAATGTCAATGATAGACACCATTAGAGATACAGGAATGTAAGATTTGAACTTAACAGAGGTTAACAATGAGAAATATTGATATCCTGAGTAGAGACGAGAGGCTTCGGCCACTGTTCTGCCACAGTGGCAATGGCTATGTTCAAAAATCTATTATTATTCAAACAACTTAGTGTGCAGGCCAGGATCTTCCACCTGCTGTGTTTAGGCTGAAAAAAGTGCTAACACCTTATTTTGCAAGTTTCACACAGAAAAGTCTGTCATCTGCAGCTGTTTTAATATAACCTGCTCCCTGATCACCTTTTTAACTTCAATGAAGACACTTCTTTCCGGAGCAGAAAGGGGATCAGCGGATTACTTTAGTGACCAAGATTGATGCTGCTGCAGAGCCTAGAATAAAAATGAACTTCATTCCTCTGTGACAAATTCATGTCCTTTTCTACATTTTTTGTTGATATTGAGGCTATTGGATGTGTCGTGAAGTCTCAGTACATTACTAAAACAGGAAAGGTTTCCAAATCTAGACCATAATAAACTCTTAAGAGAGTTAAGATTGTTTGAGGAAATCCTCACAAGTCTTCCCCGTGTTCTTCACCTCTTCAGAACTATATGGCACTCATTAATCCTCCTCCTTGCCTTTCTACTATCCCCACAGATGGAATACCCACAAATCCATGAGGAAGTCCCCTTCAGTGTCTATCATTACTATCCTTATTAGTTGGGAAGGACATAGGAACTTTAGATTGAACACATCATAAATGCAGTCTTATTTTTTTTTCAAAAATGATTTCCAAACATACTTAAAAATGAAGTCAGTAAAGGTTTGGGTCAAGGGAAAGTAAATAAAAATTAAATAGCATTCCTTTCTGAGATTACATTAAAAACCGAACTCTAGGTGGCATATGATGTGGATGCTGTCCCTGTTGGAGAAAATAGGAGAGCCCAACATAGAGCCTTGAAGTCACAAAATAATTGATTGTAAAGAAAAGAAAGATCTAGGTAGCATTTCCCAGTTAGGTATACATCAGGTTTGACTGGGGCAGAGCCAAGAGTTTGAAAAGGGGGGTAGATTGGAGATCATTAATATTAGTAAACAGGATCATTTTTCCAAGATAGATCCTTTGATGATTACAGAAAAAACCACATCTACAAATGTGCTTTGGTATAAAAAAAGTATAACTTAAAGGTGTAAGCATGTAATTGCTTCCAGTGGTATCCATCATATTCTTAAATGTTGGCTGTCAAGTATGCTTATTTTTACACCAATTAATAACTTTGTCTTGTTACTGCCGGATCAAAGGGCATACACGGCGTGATAGCCCTTTGGGTGTAGAATAACATCATCTTTTGAGGCCCATTGTCTACTTTTTCTCAAAATCCATCTCAGACACTATTTCTAACCCCATTTTTTTCTGATGATCCCTAGTTATTAGTGTTCTTTTCCTCTAGAAATGAACTTTTATTAATTTTATGTACTTTTCTGTTTATTTGTATACATGGTTTATTCATCTAGTAGGACATAAATTCTTTGATGGCACGACCTGTTTTTGTTCTTTGTATTCTCAGGGCCTTGCACATAGAAAGCACTAAATGGATGTTGAAATAAGTTGAACACAGAAAAGTAGAGATGGATAAAGAGCTGATTATAGAACAGAGATCTAGAACATAGATCATTTTCCAAACTAACATAGCCACTGGCTGTTTATTTCTGAACGTGATGCTCTTCTTGAGTATCCCTATCTTTATATTGGCTATCTCAGAGCACAAGTGCTTGGGTTTTTTATACCTCTGAAAAATTGACTTTTAATTTAATAAAAGAGTATTGTTAATAGGGTACTAGAATTGTAGTTCCTAATTCAAACAAATTCTTTGTATAGTTATCGTTTTGTTCCCTTGTACTCTTCTTAGAAGGGCATCACAGTCAAGAACCAATTCGCATAAGGTTCAAACAAAGTATTATTTGATTTTGGCAGCTTTCATCAATAGGGAAATGACTTCAGAACTTAGGACAACAATAACAAAGGTTGTCTAAAGCCCATAGAGTCTTGAAACTAAATGTGGGGGTTGAGGAAGTTATGATTTGTTAGCGATAAATGTTTGATTTGTATACCTATTTTGTATGTCTTTGTACCCAAGATCATGTAAAATTTTCTTGGACAAAAAGGGGTCAATTTTAAGAAGCCCTCATCTAAAGAAACTCTCTTTTTAAAAAAAAACACCTATTTCTTTATTGGCAGGTAAGTGGCCCAGTGGCTGGAGTGCTGAGCCTGGAGTTGGAAAGGCCTAAGTGCAAATTGTACTTCAGAACTGTTGTGTGCCTTACTTTCCTCATCTGTAAAATGAAAATACTAATAGCACCTTCTTCTTAGAGTTGTTGTGAGGATCAAATGAGATATTTGTAGAGTATCTAGCATAATATTTGGTACATAGTACATGCATAGTAAACCTTTTTCCCCCCTTTCCTTCATCAGCATCAGATAGATGTCAAAGACTTTTTAGTTTTTATGTCACTATGTGAATCACATGAATATTTGATTTTGTTTACTAAACCAATACAGCTGTAAATGTGGTCCACAGTCAATTTTCTTTTTTTTTTTTGTTCTTTTAAAAATATTTATTCATTTTAAAGTTCTTTCCTTCTTAAATTTTGAGTGCATATGTACACATATTCATACATTTACACGTATGTAAAAGTGGTTTTCATCTACTAATCAGGCCCAGTCATTTCTTGGGCCCTTCACTGCCAAGAAAAAATAAATGTCACAGCAGTAACACCAATTATTGCTGAAAATTCTAAGAGAGAAGCTTCTTTCCAGTTGTTGTGTGGAGGGATAGTATAAAGCATCAAAAGACATTGGGAATGTGAGTCAGGCTAGGAATCTGTGCATAGTAAATAGTGAATTGTAAGGCAGCAGAGCCTAGTGGAGAAGGGATTTTCCCTTGAATTTAGAAGTACTTGGGTTCAGATTATGCTTCCAACTCATAGCATATAATCTATTAACCTTTTCAATTTCAGAGGCAAACCTCTAAAAAGACTGTTACAAAAGTTGCATCCATTGAGTATGCTTCTACATCTGGATTTCTCTGCCCTCATTAAGTTAATGGTCCAGATATTTTTATTGTAATTTGATATTAGATTGTGCCATTTAGAAAGGACTAGTTACCAAAAGTGAAACTACTGAAAATCAATTCAACACATATATATCAAAAACATCATCCCCTACCCACTCCCAGCCACCAGCACTACCACCCATCCTTGTTGCAGATGTTCTCCTTGAATAGTAATGGATTTCAAGTTGCCTGTAAAAATTGTTTTCTGCTATCTGAATTCAGAGTATATGTCATGAAAAGATTGCCTTCATCCACTTGGCAGTTGCTTGCAATGCTCTGTCCACCACCTCTTGTGTTTCCAATTTAGCGAGCATTTATTAAGCATTTTCTTTGTGCACTATGCTAGATTCTGGAGCTACAGAGATAAAATGAAAAACAGCATCGTCAAAAGGAGCTTAGACCCATTACCCACTGGAGACTCGGCATTCTCAGTATTTAAACACATTGTTTGTGCACGGGAATACCTCTCTCCCCACCCCCAACAATTTATTACATTTGGTCTTATGTTTTAATCTGTCAAAACTTCATTGGATCCTAACTGTCATCCAGTCTTGTCTATCCCTCCTGGCTTAGCTGAAGAGGATATCTGTGTTTTTAAGCTATTTGGTGGGGGGTGGGATGGAAGAGAAAGACCAGACCTATGATTTCATCAGTGGATGAAACTTTTTTTCAAAATGACACTTGCTCTGAAAATTGGTCTTATTGAACTGTCTGGAGCATGTAAAGGCTAAGTACTTTGTCCAGGGTCATTGAAAGAAATGTTAAAGAGCGCTAAATAGAAGCTTAGGGCACTCCATTAGAGACTTCTTTGTGAGCTAGTCTTGAACTCTTACTATTTTCTGAATCTCGACATTTAACTAGTGCTCATATCATCTAGCCCATATCTTTCCATCTTTTAAAGAAAAAAAACATCCAGCTCCATTTAAGGAGAAAATTTAGCTCAGGTATCTCCTTATTTTTCGCTTGGTGGTTCTACTCTGACTTCTCTGCCTGGCTTCCCCTTCCCCTTCTGAGTGCATGGGGTGTTCAGGGAGGACGAGCACCTCTGATGTGAAGGCCCACTGCATCCTTTTTAAGGCTCCTTATCCACCTTTGGTGTCTGCCTGTCACCCAGCTCTCACCTATGATTCTGAAAACCTGTAGTGTGTACAGTGGCCACACCCTGGTTAAAACCATGTAGACAAGTGGGCTAAACCAGGTTGAGGGTCATCAACAGGCCTCAAGCCCATTAGTGCCTTAGGGGTATGTCTACCCCCCAAATGGGCAGACAAGTGGAAGAGAAAATTTGTTGCAATAGCTAGGAAGGGCCCTGAAGAGGGTGCTGTGGGACCCTTAGAGCTTGGTCACACATCAAGATCATCCCCGGCGTAGGGGCGATTGCCAGTCTTCCACACTTTTGCCTTTCTCCTTCATGTAACTGCCTCACTTAAAACCAGTTCATGTGCAAGTGAAGATATCACTCTGTGATTTCATGAGTTTGATATGAAAACAAAAGAGCAGCAGCCTTGCCTTTTTCAGCTTTCTTTTGCCTGTTTTCCCTACTAGAGCATAAGCTCCTTCAGGACAGGGAATTTCTTTTCTTTTTTCATATTTTTATCTCTAATGTATGACCCACTGACATGTAGTAGACAATTAAAAATTGCTTATGCGCTGTTGATTTTTCCACAAAAACAGTGAGACACCATCATCCAATAAAACTTGTCTTTTTAGCTATTTGGGGGTCATTTCTTTTCAAGGTGTGCCTTGCATTAGTGCTTTCTAAGGTGATGCAGATGGCTTGATGTGATGTCCCCTCTGCCTGACTCCATAGATTACTGTATAATTGTCCTGTCCCACCTGAGTGTTACAGTCCTGGGACAAAGTAATCAAAGAACCTGCTAATGGTGAGAAAAGCTCCTGGAAACAGGTCCTTCCAGAAATGGAAGGTGTGCATTTGCTCTAAGCCACCATCGCGGTAATGTACAGATCCTTGCCAAGAGAGCAGAATAATTTCAAACACCTGTCACTTAGGTACCTGCCAAAGCTGCGCACGCTCAACTGTTACCAGGCGACGCTCCTCCACTAAGATGGAAGATAGGCAGATGGAGGAGTAGGCAGGTGTATTAAGTCTGAAGATGATAGAAAAGGAAGAGGTGTAAACCGGTAATTGGGTTGTTAATAAAGACTCTCTTTCTGACAATTGCAGAGGGTAGCTTCTGTTTTTATTTGGGTTTTGGCAGGAATCTAATTACCAATTAAAGGCAGCTGGGCAAGGGAGTGAGACTATATGAAAAACTTCACCATTAATCGAGCCTTCCTTAGTGGTCCCCAAGTGTCTGAGCCCCTATAATATAACATTCTGCTAGTCTCCTCCAACTCCCACCTCCCCCCCCCCAAAAAAAAAACCACTTTCCAAAATGGCAGGTGAGTTCATAGAATGCAAAGAGAGAATGCCAAAGAAATCATGCCAAGCCATAAGTATTTTTCTCTGGCTTATTTATGGTCTATATAATCAGAAATATGTGCGATAGGGTGGGGTTCGCTGTGGGGGAGAGGGTTCTTACATTAGATTAGTGTGTTTGTGATGTGCACCCAAGTACTTAGTTAACTCTCAAGTAAAAAGAGATAGAGGCCCCTTAGATGGTTCCATGGAGCCACTGTGCAGTTCTAGGCAGAGCTAAGTAATCCTCGGATTAGATGTATGCTATGGTGTGCTTTCATGACTTAAAAAATATACCAATGAATTGTATTGGTTAAGGTTCACTGAGTATTAATAGTATCTCTTTCCTTGGGGTCCCACACTGGATAGTCAGAAGAACATATCTAGTTCCACAAGCAGTTTTCTGGGAGAGTCAGCCTTGAGAACTACCAACAAAAATAATGGAGGTTTGAGAGTGCTCTTTATAACAACAATGGGATCATGAAGAGATCATAGGAATTGGGAAGTCCTGGATTCAGATTATTAGAGCACTGTAATCTGGGCTTAGTCCTCTGAGCATTCACGTGCCCCACAGAAAATGGGAATTGTACCTGTCTTACAGAGCTCTTGTGAAGAAAGCCTTTGTGAAATTCACCTTAACTTGCTGGAGGAATTGAAGCTTCTCTTAAGGGCTGGGAAATAAGATGAATGCTGCAGTGACTTTCAGAGAGTGCATCATATTTGCAATTCTGGCAGTGCCAAGACACAGCTTTTCCATATGTACATAGGTCAGTTACCCTAGATAATAAATAGCTGAGCCTGGCTTCCAGCTGTTCTGACTCGAACCTCAGTGTCCTTGCTCCAGCATCATGGCTTCAGATTTTCAAGCGAGAGCTAGAAGGCAAAACAGATTTGAAAAAAAAAAAAGTTGTCTCACTTGGGAAAGATCAAAATGATTCTTGCTTTTTTGTTTACTGTTCAACTAATAAGGATTCACAGTTATATAGGGCACTGAGGTTTACTAAGCATGTTCTTGAGAACAATTCTGTGAAATAGGGAAGGTGCACATTACTTTCTCAATTTTACGAGCAAGATGGGACTTAGGTTGTTACCTAAAAATGACTGTTGCAGCTAGTAGGTTGTCCAAGTCCAATATTATTTTCATCGTGTCACAGTTCCCTCTCCAGTAATTTCAGAGGGACAGATAGTAAAGAGGAGGTGGAGAGGCAGGGATTTCCTCCTTTAGTACATCTCCCAAGTTCTGTCTCAGGAGCCAATTTAATCATTACCCCAGCAATCAAAGTATGACTGTGCATGCTGTGAAGTGCAAATGGGGAAAAGTGCCACCCATCATCTATGCCGAAAAGCAGACCTATCCCAAACTCTCATGCACTTACCTGGAATGATTATGACCTAAGGAAGTTGCCCCACTGGGTTATGCACATAAGGTATCCTTAGATAAAACTACTGAAAATAAATTGAAAAGGAGTCCATAGCTTGAGTACTTTGGGGAAAACAGACCTTACATAAAATTTTCATTTAAAGGGTACCAAATGCTCCAAGGGCCTTTTTACTGTTCCTTGCTGCTTCTAAAAGGAAGTGTTATATGCTCCTAAATTTGATTAACACTTGTTATTGTGATCTCCAGTAATGCTTTGTTTCTTCAGCATGTCGAAATTTTAATATCAGGCAAAATCTGCTGTGCCTGATTGTGTTGCTCAATAAACTGAAGAATAGATGTTTTAAGTAGACCATCTTTTAAACTACATTATTACCTAATAATTCACCTTCTTCCAAATGGAGTCCACTATCCTCCATTAGAGTATAAAAAAACTTTAGAAGACCATAAAAACATCATTTTATATTATTCTTTATACAGTTAACTTTCCTTAATCTTTTTTGTCGGATGGTGTTCAAGACTTAGCTAGCCTATAAGATGATCTTTTAAAAGTATCTTCTTGTTGAATGATTTTTGAAAAATAGATCTGTGTACAGTCATTGTGGAGATTTTGTAGTGTGCCAGGACTCGTACACTCAGATTAGTAAATCACGTTAATTTTACACAGAGCCCTTTTAAAATGGCTACACTAGAGTAAAACTGTTGTGTAGGACTAAAACTTACAGAAAAATAAACGTTAAAAGCAAAAACTGAATTCAGAAAGAACTAAGTTCAAATAAAATTGGGAATAATGATGAAAATTATCTTTGACTTGGGTGTAATTGTTAGACTTAGGTCTTTTTATTGAATAGATGTGCAACCATGAGCAATCTAGTTTTTCTTCTTTGAAAAACAGCAGAAATTATATCAGTCAATAAGTATAATGTACGAACTCTGTGTCAGACAGAAAACCAAGTGCTCAGAATAAAAATATAAGGTTGCTCCTAAGTCTTAGTGCAGTTTAAAGCTTTTGGGACACCTTTTAAAAATATAATAAATATAATGAAATTAAAAATATAATAAAATAAAAACAAATTATATTATCCTCTTTACTAGGATATATTACCAGGAGGGGGAATAAGAGAGTCATATGTGCACATCTGCAGAATACATATTAACAGAATTAATATAAATAAATTAAAAATATTTAACTACAAGATAGTTTGGGGAGGGTGGGTTCTAGCAATTAAGGGAATTTAGCAACTTTTCATATAGAAAATGGTGCATGAATTAAAAATCTTAAAGGAAAAAGTCTTCTTTAAAGCAGAGATGTGCAAAAAGCAAATTCTAGGCATGGAAGGCAGCAGGTGCAAAGTTACACAGACAGGACACCGAGTGACACTGAAAACCAAAAGGCCAATTTTGTTGGCTTATAGTGGAGAATGAGAAACAGCATATAAGGAGAGATAGATTGGAGGCAGTTATGATACTAGAAGCAATAGGGAGCCACTGCAATTTACTGAGTAGTTGAGTCTTGATATGTGCTTAAGAGAAATAACTTGGACAGCAAAGCAGATGATTCATCTAGAATGAAGAGACCAGTTAGGAGACCCCAGTAATCCTTTTATTTATTTATTTTTATTTGTCCCCAGTTTCATGTGAAGTGGTTTTTTATGTTTGTTTTTAAAACTTTGAGTTCCAGATTCTCTCCCTTCCTCTCTCCCCATTGAAAAAGCACATGTGAAGCTGGCCTCAGCCCTTTCAGTGAGAAATGATGAAGGTTAAACTAAGGTGGTAATTGTGATCAGAGAAATGAGGTTGAAGAAGAATGTTTTGGAGATAGAAATGGCAAGATTGGCTCTTCTTGGGGATCTTGGCTACTCTTTTTGCTTGGTTCCTAGACTCGCCCCCACTTCTAAATGTCTTTCTCCTGCTCCTTTTTGACCCATGTTTGCTCAAACTCCTTGCTACATTTGTCCCTTTGAGGCTCCAGGATATGTCTCTCCACATGTTTTGCTCAAGCCGTGATCAAGACGAAGACTCACCACCCACTGGATCTGGCATCTGCCCAGTTCCGGTCACCCACTAAAGGGCTTAAACCCTTTGAACGAGAGCATGTGAGATAGGGACAACTCTACACCCAGTCTCAGCAGAAAGCACTTTTAGAAGACAACATCTCTGTCCCATATGCCAAAAGGTTTTGGGTCCCACTTCTTTGAGGAGGAGGGAGTGAGGAGGTCCTTGATATCCAGATGGGTCCTAGGAGGGAAAGACTGAAGCACTGAAAGGATCTTAATATTCCCTGAGGCAATCAGGGAAGGGCTCTGATGAGATTATCTCAGCTATGAGATCCTGGACAAATCATTTAACTTCCTTGTTTCTCAGGCAAATTCCCTGTGACATATCTACTAAGTCCCATATGGATTGCACTTCATGTTGATAGTGAATTCTCAGAATACCAGAAGTTCTCTGCTCTGACATTATGCTACTATTGAGTAAAATATTTCTGGAACCTCTCTTTGAATGTGGTCTTTTGGTAATGGTTTGAAATACAACAAAAAATCAAACTTATTATTTTGGTATAAGAGGAGAAAGAAGAAGAACACAGTCCTGCACCTTAGTATGTATCCAGGTAGGGACATGATATAGATGATGATCCAGCCAAATTTTCTGGGATAGAAGAACCAGGAGAATGCAGTGTCTTAGATACTCGGGTAGGAGAGAATTTACCAAATGAGGGTGGTTGGGTAACACTTTGCAGACAGGTCAAGAAGGATGAGAAGTGAGAAAAAGCTTGGATTGAACAATGTGGAGATTGTGGATAATTTTTGAGAAAATGATTTCAGTTACTTTTAAAAATAATCAACATTTTGAATAAGGAGAAAGGTGTATGTTGGAGAAGTAAACAGTGTTGCGTTCTCATTTAAGTGAAATTTGTCTAGATGAATGATGGCATGGATGCAGGCTTTGCATTAAAATCCAAGTACAGTTTTGCTTTATTTCTGGATTCTTTTGAGTGGGTTTTTGCTTCGTTTTAGTCTATGGGTGGCAATAGTCTACTGCTTTTTGAGTTCCTACAGCTGCTATATTTGTGACTTTCTAAGATAGCAGAAATGAGTAATTATATTTGATTACTATTTATATTGACTTCAACCCAGTAGAATTGTATTGATATGGGACTGAAAAATGACAGCTCATATGAAATGAATTAGTAAAAGAAATCTGGCTCTGAAAGTAAGAAAAATGGGCAAGATAAGCCCTTAGAATAACAAAGCACCCCCTTCCTCATTTACTCAGAGAATAACTCTTCCTCTGGGATGGATAGGCAGTTGGTCAGGAATTACCTTTGTATACATCCGTGGCTTCCTGATCTCATTAATCGAGCCATTTTCTCCGCTGGCTTATTTTTGCAACCCATCCACAACTTCTCATCCAATAGTCTTGCTTCAAATCTCCCAAAGGCACTTCATAGACTCTCTCTCCAATGTGATGGGGCCTACCTCATGGTCTTTTTATATTCTCTGATTGAATGGAAATGCTTTGCTTATGCAACCTATATCTGATTGCTTGCTGGCTTGGGGTTGGAGTAGGGGGAGGAGGAAGGGAGGGAGGGATAGAATTTGGAACTCAAAACTTAAAAGAAAACCCAAATTTAACATTTTTTTCAAACATAATTGGGGAAAATAAAATATATATTAAAAAAAAGTAAAATAAATATTTTCTCAGTGCCATAACACTTGATTCATCTAAACCTTGATCTTCGCTATATAACAAAACCAACTTCTTTTTATTATACAGATATTTCATATACATACACTTTTATGATAATGTACATGAGTATATTATCATACCATATCATATATCAATATACATGAGTATTATACACATCTGATGTATGTGTCTATATACATATATGTATATAGTAATATATACATGTTATATATATACTATAGTATATATACAATATATACGTATATAGGAAGTGAAGATCTGTGACTTCATCCATGTGGGGAATTCATAGTGTGGAAGGTCCCCCTATCAATGCCATTCAGATCCCCTGAAACTGAAGAGTCTCACTAGTATATGTGAAAAGCAGAACTGGACTTCTTTCTGATTCCAAGATCAAGCCTTTATCTCCTATTCTTTGCTGTTCTTTTAATCTATGTCTATGCCTGCAGAACACTTATTCTGAATAAACTGGTGAATTATTAAAGTGCCCTTGGTCTACCAGGATATAATGTTAAAAAAAAGATACCCAGTTCAATTTTTTTTTGAGACACTAAATTAGCACATTGAAACTGGGATGAACTTTTCAGTCATCCCATATGAATAGCCTCCTTTAATTTTGGACAGATTTTAAGTTGTCAGTAAGAGGGGTCTCTGTAAGACAGAAGACCCTCTGAGTTGTTTGAACTTTGGGGTATCAAAGATGCAGTCTAAAAAGGAGTCCTTTACCCTGTCCAGTTGGTGAAAGAAAAGAGACTTTGCTGATAAACTGGTTCTGGACAATTTCCCAAGATGAAGAACCGCACTTGGAGGTAGCTGGAGTATACAAAGTTGAAAAGTTGAAGCAGGGACTCGTGGACCAGAGAATCATTATTGTATTCTAAGGCTTCTGCAGAAGGCTAAGTTTATACAGAGACTTCAAGTGGTATTGAAATAGTAGAGGGAGGGAAGGGAAAACAGAAAATCAAAATGTATTAAGTTTGTATTACCTTCCAGGTACTATCTTGGACACCAGAGTATAAATAGAAATAACAAAGTCAGAGGGCCATCAAGGAGCTTACATTCTAACGGAGGAAAGATGACACAAAAAGCAGAGTGTGGTTGGGAAGTACAATGGTGGCTTATCAGAGCCCAGGGTGGTATAAGAGGCAGAATCCAAGTTCCAAGGGAGAAGGAATTGGACATGAGAGTCTAAGTGGAAATGATGTGGTCTGGAAATGGCTAAGAAATTCCAGAACCAGGTGAGCTGAGGGCAAAGCTGTCCTCTGGGAACCCACAGACTTTCTAGGGTGGAGTCCAAGGTCTGTTAGGAAAGAGTTGGGGATGGAAGGCTAGAATGGAGATGGCTTGGTATGGGAATGGCCAGGAAGTGAGAGACAACGCCTTGCCCACCAGGAAGACTCTGGTTTAACTCCTATCTCTGTGCCTTGGAAAACTCACTCAACGTAACAGTCGGCCATATAACAAAGATTTATTGAGGTCCTACTATCGGAGACTTGGTTTTAACAAGGAGTTAACTGGCAATGGCAAAGACAATTTTCTCACTTGGGAAATTCCCTGTATCGGTGAAATCTCAAGTCTCTCTTATTGGTCTTTATTTTGTTCAAACTTCCTTTTGCTACATCATGGTCTGTTGCTTTCAAGTAGTAAAGCTGGTATTAGCCTCCTCGGTTGGCCAGTGGATATGTCCCCCAGTTTCTGAGGGACGACTTGGATCAATAAAGGGTCTCCTGGACTCTTTTTACCTATGTATCTCTAGTGCCAGGATTGTAATTTGCCCAGCAGATCCTAGTCACAAGAATTTATTAAGCACCTCTTATGTGTTAGGCCTTGTGCTAAGTGCTGGGTATACCCAGAAAGGCAGAACAGAGCCCCTACCCTCAAGAAGCTCACACTCTAATGAGGGAGACAATATGGAAACATCCATGTGCAAAAGAGCTTATAGCTAAGGTAAATTGAGGGTAGGCACAGAAGGGAGGCTCTACCATTAAAATAGCTGAGAAATCAGGGATCTGAGGGCCTCAGATAAGCACAACCAGGCAGTGTGAGTCAACAAAAGGATCGGTGAAACTGAATTTGAGAACAGCAAGGAGAGACTGCATCAAGAATCCTGCATTTGTAATCCCCAAACCCGGTTTAAATCTTGGCTCAGCTCAGCCCTTATTACCCGTGTAGCTTGATGTCCTTGAGCCTTAGCTTCCTCATCGGTAAAATGAATGGGTTGAGCTCAATACTATCTAAGATTCTCTAGAGCTCCAAACTTAGCATTCTGGGTCATAGACACTGTTTAAGTCCAACTCACTCATCATACACAGGAGAAAGCTGCAGCCCTGAGCAGTCATGTGATTTGTCTATAGTCACATAGCTAGTTTGTGTCAGCAATTAAAGGCAATGTGTTGAGAGCCCGGTTGTTTAGCTCTCCATGGCCAAGTTATCTAGCTATTTGGTACAATCCTATCTCACTACCTCTGACTTTACTGTAGCTAGAGCAATAGATGGGCTCCAATGAATCATATTGATTGCATTGAGGAAAACCTATTAATAGGACTCTATTCAAAACTCACTTTTGGCCTTCCAATCTGCCAGACCTTGGATAGCAGAAGTGAAAGTTTGGGCCCAGTCCCCAATGGGAGGCAGATAAAGAACAGACCGGATCTTCTCTAACTTGACGTCACCAGAACTCATTATTAGGCCTTCAAGGCAGAGTCTTTTTAGTAATGATGACTTCTCATTCTTTCCCATGAAAAAGGTACATAGAGCTATTGGGTTTCTGATGTTTTTCTCTCTTAGACATTTGCCCATCCTTTTCTCTGTCCTCCCTTTCTCTTGTTCTGAGGAACACCCCTTTTTGCCTTTCTTTCTGGTGGCCAGAGCTTGGATCTACTCTTCCTTAACAATCCTATGGGAGGTTCCCTTGGGCTTAGGATACACACATGATAATGACATCTTTTTATGACTTTGTCACGTGTTTGGGATGATGATAAAGAATTGTATTTTTGTTGCATAGGAATCATTTTAGTCATGCATACATTTTCCTCTCTCTTTAAGTAAGATGGCACAGTGAAGAACATGTCAGACTTGGGCACAGTTAAGACGTGAGTTCAAATCTCATTGTGTGACTCTGAGTAACTCAATTTCTGTCTGCCCCCAGTTTCATCATCTGTAAAATGGGGATAATAACAACTACTTCCCAAGGTATTTGAAATTTTTTTTGCAAATCTCAGAGTGCTCTGGGAGCCTTAAAGCACCACATAAATATTGTTCTCTCTTTCCTTCTCCCTGTCTAATTCCCTCAGTTGAATTCTGTTTTGTTTGTAAACTGAGGTTCAACTTCTCCAGGAAGTGTCTGGGAAGATTCCAAGATTCTAAATATTCAACAGATTTAGGATGTGGCATTCTTCTTAACAACATTGATAAGGAAAAAAGCTGAATTCCCCAATTACCTTAGGCTGGGTTATCTTGGGGAAAGTTCTTTAAAATCTAGGTAGCCCTTGGTTTGTGAGAATTGATGCTTTTTTTTTAAAGAAATGGCTCTATACAGCAATATTCTTCTCATTAAATCCTATTTTCTGAGAATACTGAAATGGAACAGTTCTCCTATTAAAAAAAAACATAGCTTGAAAATTTGTAACATTTACATCAAGGCTTCTTCAACTTCTTCCACTCTCAACCCATATTTTATCTGACAAATTTTTATATGACCATGGGTATAGGTATATAAATGTAAGGTTTACTGTTAATGAATCATAATCTTGTGATCCCTACATTGAATTATGAGAATTGTGATTGACCCCATATGGAGTTGTAAACCAGAGTTTAAGAAGCTGAGGTCTACATGGTACCTTCTCCAAAACTCTCCATTTTGGTGTCATTTGAATAATTATAGTTGTCAATTTTGTGAGATAGCACAGAGAAACTCTTATCATGTGGCATGTTATGAAAAGGGAAGGAAAGTGGAAGAAGTTAGGAAGAGCACTGTACTCAACTGACAAGGCATCTGGGGGGCAGGAGGAGAAAACCAAACCATTGGTCTGCATTTTCTTCAATTTTGCCTTGTTAGCAAACTGAAGGGGAAAAACCAGGAGAGCAAGTCAAGCTTTCCTTGTCTATTAGCTTTAAACTGGTGGGTACATTCTAAGGGCATTGAAATCGAAAACAGGAGTCCCAGTGGTTTTCTATGGACTTTGTGTTCTCTTGGCATTTGGTCGGTTTCTCAGATAAATTTGTCTCTTCCCATGCCTTAGGAGCAAAAAAAGGAGGTGAGTGATAGAAGAGACAAAGAGTGTTCTGCCCTCCAGATGGTATATAGGTAATGGGTGAAAGGCCAAGAGAAGAGACAGCTTTGGGGCAGAGTGGCTTGGTCACAACTCAGCAGTGAGCTCGCTCTAAGAGCAATTCCCAAACTATTCTGGGGCCTGTGATTTGTGTCTTTGAGAAAATCTCTGCTAAATGACTCGGTTGTGTTTCTCTGTGATATACTCCTATATACCCACATTTGTTGATCGTCCTGCTCTCTATTGAAGGGTATCTCTGTCCACTGGGGAAAAAAGGAATGCCATCACTCTTCCTTTTGTTCGGTGGATGGTTGAACTCAAAATCTGGGACATACGCTGAGGTCTAAGTTTTCAAAAGCATTATTTTTATTATATTGCACACATAATTCCTGTTCTCTATCGTCACCTCTAGAAATGCACTATGGTAATATGGGTCAAAGGTCAACTAGCGTGTCAGAAGAACCTCAATGCTATTTCTGTCATCGTAGCTGAGTGGCCTTGGACAAGGGGAAGGAAACGTTCTATGAGTCAGGAACTTAGGGTAACCTTCTTAGAAGTCTTCAAGACTAGGTAACTACTTAACAGACATAGTGCCCATGGCATTCTTGGTGCAGGTAAGATATCGTGAAGCAGTCCAACAGCATCTATGACAAGTCTCTACATAGCATAGCTAAAGGAAATGAAACCATGCTTATACATTTTGAGGATTTGTTTTGGTATTCTCTTTGCATCATCGTGTGGGGGGGGGGGGTTCATATGTGACTACTCCCTCTGCTGGTACAGATTAGTCAAGCCTGGGTAATACAGAATTTTATGAATTGCCAGGAGCATTAAAGAGTTAAGTGGCTTATCCATTGTTGTACAGCCAATTGGAGGCAGGATTTGAACTCATATTTTCCTCAACCTATAGCTAGTCCTCTATCCATCAAGCTGTGCTACATCTCTGCTCACCAGATATCCCAGTAGACTTGCCTTTCATTCCCTCAGAACTAGAGATTATATAGGCAGAGTATATTAAACTAGAGGAATCCGCTTTAATGTAGCCTGGTCTTAATTATTGGTATATTTTCCTACTTAATTATTTATGTTTATTTTGTAAATAGCTTTATAACAACGTAAGAGCTGGCTACATAGTTGCTCACCAATAACTTTGCCTCCAAAGGCCTTTGCTGACCTACATTTGGAAAACAAAGTCTTAATTATTTAAATTGAACTCTAATGAATTCCTTTGTCTCGAAACCCTGGAACAATGTTCTAGCATGTCATTTGCCGTGTTTGAGGCTCCTAATTCGTGGGGATATGAAGTGGGTGTTGTAAATTAAGTACCGTGCACTTAGTTAACCACACACTGTGCTTTGTAAACGTATTTCATTCTTAAACTCTATGGAATATAATTATTTTTAAAATTGAATATTGCCATGTACAAATCTATCTTCTCAATATTTCATCATTAGAGGCATACTGGTAGAGTGGAAAACACTGTGGACCCGGATTTAAATCTCAGTTCTGCTCTTCCTCTCTGGATAGCCCTAGAAAGTTCACATAATCTTTTTTGGCCTCTGCCTTCTCATCTATAGAATTAGCCTTGGAAGTAGCTGCGTATCCCAAACCAGCAGACCTCCCTTCATATCAGACCCCCACCCAGTCTTCATTGAGAGAAGAAACTATTGTGGGAAAAGGACCCACCTTTCTTATCATCCCCAGGAATAACCACTGTTGAAATGCTCCCAACAGGTAGATTAGGCACAGGAGCCCTGGGAAGAGCGGCACCCCTCACACCACTTTAAGAATTGTTGCACAATTTGGCGATAGGAGAATTAATAACTGAGGGGAAAATAAGGAAAGATTCCTATACCCACAGGTGATGTTTGAATTGAATCTTGAAGGATGCTAGAGATACTAAGAGAGAAAAATATTCCCGGCATGGTAGGAGAGGGAAGTTTATAGGGACAGCTTTCCGGAGATACAGAGATAGGAACCATCATGTTATGTGTGAGGTAGAGTGAGAAGGTCCCTTTGGCTGAACCATGAAGTGAACATCCACACAAATGTTCCCCTGTCCAGTTCTATTGTTTTCCCATAGCAGTGTGTCCGAATCCTTAGGAAGTGCTAATTTAGCATGGTACTTAGCAAATCCTCTAGCTCACTAATGTATTTAAGTATTCACTGGAGTTCACACGTTTGGGAGATTTCAGGGTTTAGTATGAGATATCCAAATTCACACCTCCATTAATCCCTCCCTTGGAGGGGAGGAGTCAACCTTTGGGAGATCACATATAAGAAGAGGACAGAAGGAATTCAGCTGAAAAGAGACTGAGAGGGGAGCGTTGGTCAGTTCGGCAGAAGCCCACTCTGGGAGGCCCAACCAGATTCACTTCATCTCACACAGCTGTGGTGGCTGAGCTCCTGCACTTCCCCCACTGAGACCAAGGCTGGTCTGAAAGGCTCTCAGAAAGGGGGCGAGAGGAGAGAGAGAAAGAGAGAGAAAGAGAGAGAGAGAGAGAGAGAGAGAGAGAGAGAGAGAGAGAGAGAGAGAGAATCCTGATTCCAGTGGAAAAACCTCTGATCCTGATCCAGTAGAAAAGACTCTTCAACCCAGAAATTAGGGCGAATACAACAAAGAAATTTTGTTAAAAGAGTTAAAGTAGAATTTCAACTAAGATGGGACAGATGATTAGAAAACAGCCTTCTGTTTCTGTACAGGGAAAATGTTTAGAGAGCATTGTCAAAGTTATGGAAAGCCAAGGTTTGATTATAATTTTGGAGCAGATCACTGAACTTTTAGAAACTGTAAAGCACATATGTCCTTGGTTCTCTATGGAAAAAGAACTGGATTTAGATGAGTGGAAATGAATAGGAGAAAAACTGGGTGAATACTACTTTGTAAGGATTCCAACAGCAGTATATCATCTGGGACTATGCAAGAAAGAATCCTCCTTCCGGTCCCATTTGTGAGTATCTTACCATCAGTGGCTTCACTAAACATCCCAGAATCATAGGATTTCAGAGCTAGAAGGGACTTTAAAAATGCTAAAATCCAGGTCTTCATGATCTTGACCATGTTTTGAGCTGCTTTATTTCTGGCACAGGAGTATATGTTGCAGTTGAACCAGTGTGGAGAGAATATCAGTCTCAGAGCTTTAAATTCATAAAGATGAGCCATACTTTTCTGTTTGCCTGTGGATTGGGCAAGAACTGTTTTCTTTTCTATCATAAAGTCTGAGAGCATAATATCCTCTCCCCTATAGAATTGATATTTAACTAAACACTGTGGAGAATAGGAATATTGAGCTTATAAAAAGCTAGACTAGATGTGCAGTGGTGAGATTTGTTGGCCAAGTATTTGAATAAATGATATTCCAAAGTGAATTAAGAGCAACTGTGCCAATTGTGCTACTTTGGCATTGATGACATAAATTATTCTTTACTTGTTTTCTTTCTCTAGACCTGTGTTGTCATTCATGAAGATAACTCTCAGGACTTAAATTTCCTCCTACCAAGCAAGTTAGCAACTTGTTTGTAATGTGAATTATTAGAGTTGCCTGGTATATTCAGAATTTGTGACTTGCCCAAGGTGAACTAGCAGTGTTTGTTGGAGAATGTACTTAAACCCAAGTCTCCTTGGTGCCAAGGCCAGCTCTCTAGGCACTATTGTTCAGCCTCTCAAACTTTTTGGTGTCAGGATATTTTTATACTCTCAAAAAGTATTAAGAAGTGTCCCCAAAGAACTTTTGTTTATGTGAGTGATAGCTATTGATCTTTATCATATTGAAAATTAAAATATTTTAGTATTATTATGAAAGAGGCTTCACCTCACAGAGCCCCCCAAAGGATCCCATGCTTTGAGAACAAGTGCACTATGTCATGGTATTTCTTTTTTCCCTATTAATGATGTAATCATGTAGAATTCTTAAATTAAATAGCAGTGGCACATAATAACCCAGGACATTCTAAAGTTTCAATACATAATTTATATTCATCTTTCTTCTCATGAAAAGATATTTCCTTACACTGTTTATAGGTCACTAAGAAAGACCACAGATTGTATCAGAGCAAGCCAGAGCCAGTCCTGGACTTGGAGTCAAAGTTCAGGCTCTATCAACCATTACCTACTGTGTGACCTTGGGCAAATCTTTCAACTCTTCTGAATGTCAGTATCTTCATCTTTAAAATGGAGATAATAATAATTGCATTATCTCCCTACATTGTGTCATTCTGAGGAAAGCACTTTGTCAAATGTAAACACTGGTCCTTTCGATGAATCCATAATCACTGCTACTCCTTCACTTAGATTGGTATCTGGATGCTTTCTTACCTTGTGGAATCCTTGTTTATGTCTTTTTGTAAGTTCTTCCCTAATGATACATCCAGTGTGCTGGAAGTCTTGCTCTTGTTTTCACATCTCAAGGACATAAACATAGTAATTTTACATTTCGATAGTGCTTATCATGTTTGCAAGTGTTTTAGGTACATTAGCTCATCTGATGATTGTAGTACTTCTGACTGCCCATCTGTCATCTCTCATTTTTGGTGTATCTTGACTTATTCATAAAAGGCAGTTAATAAATGTTAATTTCTGTGAATTGACTTGCTACATGATCAACACACCTCCTCTGGCCATCATGTGTCTTTGATACTTTGTCATGTCACTACTTTCATGTAAGCCCTAATAGATGATGTCATTACCTACTTATGCCCACCTCCCACCCATCTTACCGGTGCCATTTAGGTTGCTTATAGATTTTGTCGTTTCAAGAGCTCAGTGTTCCATGATGAATACTAGTGTTAAGGACATGCTCTTTGGTAGCAGTGAGCCACTGCGCAGTTTCCCAGAGCCCATCTCATTGTGCATTTACATTTTCCATCTGGGGGTACAATCAATGTTTCTCATACAGCTGCATGTCAGCCTATGCAACCTAAGTTTTTTATATACTTGGGGTTTTTTTTATGGGTAGTAGGTTGGCTAATGTCTTTTGTATTATTAAAAATTTTCTCAGTGATGTGGGGCTTAATGCAGGTACGGCATCACTGACAAATGGTAATCCTTTACATAACTTTCCTTAATAGATTCTGTAAACTAAAATGTGAAAGCATTTTAGTAATAGGAGCTTTTTATTTAGTTCAATAAATAATTTTTAAGTACCTACTAGATTCTTTGCAGGATTCTGGGGATAGAAAGCTGCCAATCGCCCACCATTTCAAGAACTTACCCTCCAGAAGCTTGTTAACTTTTCCAGGTCAATAGAGTATGTACACTAAGAATAATTTAAGGAAAACTGAAGAGCGAGAGAGTATTCAACATTGGGAGAATAGGGGAGGTTCTTGAGCTGAGCCTTGAGGGAAGAGCAGAATTCTGTAATAATAATGCCTCTAATAATATGGCCAGAAAAGTAACCTGTTCCCTACTATATATCTACTGTACTTGCCTCAGTTAACATCACTCAACCCACAGTGGAAATCCCTATACAGGCAGAGCTAAGACACCTGTGTTTGGTTCAAACTGTCCAAAAATATCTAAGTCACCTAGGGCAGCACATTCAATATGTAGAATTCTTGATTTCCTTGTGTGAAATCTAAGTAAGATGCCTTGCCCAAGGTCACAAAGTCAGGCTTCAGAGCTCAGGTTCTCTCATTCAAAATGCCACAAGTGACTCCCCACTGGACATAGTCTTGAATTCTTTAGCCACTCTTGAAAGGCCCAGCATATTGTGACCCACCTCATAACTCTTAACTCCAACTTTGCATCTCTTCTTCCCAGCTCCCTCTATACCTGACCTGGAAAGCCTTTAAGTGGCCCCTGTCACCCTAATTCCTCTTCTATAAGCAAATGCCCCTGCTACCATTCCTAATTTTTTAAAATACATCTTCCCTGAATGGAAAAGTATAGATTTTGAGTATTATAGATTACACATAAGTTATGTCTACATGCTACAAAAAAAAAAACCCTGAAAGTAAAAAGGAACAATTCAATTATCCTCAACTGTCTAAGTACTTGAACATTTGGCACAGATGAAGAAAACATTCAGAAGCATGTATTTTTAATTTTCACCCAGCTGTCTGGCATGTTGTACGACTTCAACTATAACCTCATCTATGCCAGCCTTTCTTTGTATCTACTTCAATAACCATTTCAATGGAAAATATCTTCCTGCTAATAATGCTTGAAATTGACCCTGCTATCCTGCTCAGCCCACACATTCACTTATTATACCATTCCCATGTAAGTGTGAATTTTAGTCTGTCTCTTGTTTTCTTTTCACCCAATAATGATGAGTTTCATATCCTGATGCTGTGATTAAGCCTCTGAAAGGTACCTGAAGGTCCTGTCTTTCTTTTGAAGTCACTCATTAAGCACTGCTCCATAAGTGATGCCTTATTATTCTTTGTATTTGCTCAGACAGCTTATATGATGTTCTCCTATTCTGGTCACATTAAGCTCGGTAACATTTTCAATAATGGCCTCTTCTGCAGAAAACTTCTTTCTCCCAGGTTCTCTTTTCACCTAGTTTTAGTCCATGATAAACATTGGATTTTCTCTTAATCTTGGACTAAAGATTATTTACTTAGTTGAGACTCTCAGATTCTTTGAGGTGGTCAGAAAGATTGAAACTGGCCAATTACTTCCATGTCTGAAATGAACTAAAATGCTTTCTTCTGTCCATCATAGTGAAATACTGTTCTCTATCACTAGATTGGAACGAGAAAAATTGTGAAAATGTGTTAAAACTTCAGGGGGCAGTAAGTCGAATAAAAGAATCAAACAAATTTTTACTCTCGATTAGAAATTAGCTTTCAAAAAAATCAAAGATTTGACTAAAATACATTTGTTTCCAAGCTACCTAGAAATCAAACACCTAAAAGAAAAAGCCCGTGGCTCCCTAAAATTTTAAGGGACCTTTTTTAAACCAATCTATGACTAACCTAAAATATTAAAACCAAGCAATCCAAGCTGCATCAACTGATTGCAAAGACTAGACTGAGGGATGGTAGAGCTGACCTTTTCTGCCAGTTACAGTGAGCCCTTTGGTGATGAAGATAAGCTTGGGTTCTTGGAGGTCATAGCAGTGGAACCCACATACTGGGAGAGCCTTCCTAGCTGGAGCAATTTTAGATAATAGTCTGATAATGACCTCCAGCTCTTTTACATGAGGACAAAGCTCAGCTGCATTTGGAGAGGCCAGAGCCACGCTAAGATGTAGAAGCCTTATGGTTGACTTTGATGGAATAATGACTCATTCTCACAAAATGAAGAATTTTTTGAACTACCAAATATAAAGAATTGTGTGTTCCAGCATTTGTCTTCAAGGCAGTTTTCTCCACTGTATGCCATTTGAATCAATAAGCATTTGTTAAGCAGTTAACTATGTACCATGCACTGTGTTAAGTACTGGAGACTTGTTATGACAGTTAAACCAGATACAGATTTTCACATTCAATATGTATAATGTGATGAGGGAAAATTGATTTTCAAATATATATTGGATCCGAGAGTTGAAGTGACTTGATCAGGAAGAAAATAATGGATCCAAATATTTTGTTATGACTCAATAAAGAAAGCACTAGATCAAATGGTGAAAATAGCAACCGGTGTATTTAAAGGAAAAGACAGCTATTTGGCTATGTGGCATATGGTTCAAAACCTCAGTTTTTGTGGTCATTTTCACATTCTTGTTCTCTGGGCATGTACTTGGGGAAGAACTGCCTTCCTATCCTCCAATCTAGCTCACTTCGGAAAAGCTCTAGACCAGATCTGTCATAGGGGAACAAATCTTTCATCCACCACAACTCTTAAAGACTACCAACTAAGTTACAGAAATGTTGTGACACCAGTGCAAGGAGTAATCCTATCACTAAAATCACAGCTTTCCACAGTAGTAAAGTCCTGTCCCCTGCAAGGCTTAACAGAAAACTCATTTGTGTTTCAAAAAACAACAAAAACCAAAAAACAGAGACTTCTTTTCTATTCTGCAGACTTAATCTCCTTACAAGTCGCCTAGTTATTTCTAAAGGCAAAATTATACGCATTAAAATTTGAATGTTTCAGCATCATTTTCGGTGAAAAATTTCCAGATTCTTCTTCATCCCCTCAAGCACACACACCTTCTGACAACCAACTGTGGGGAGTGTTCATAGAAACAGTAAAAACTCTGCATGGTTTCACTCATCTTGAAAACATTCCCATTTTGAATGATGGGCACTACAGCTCGGCTTTAGCACTTTGCCAGAATTATGTCTGTATTATCTTAACACATCAGACTCTACTTAAATACTTTTTGAATACAAATGCTTATTTTTATTTCTTTGGTGCCCAGGTACCATAAGCTCTGCGGGTAAAATTAAATCAAGCTGAAATTCTCAATGAGACTACTTGGCTCACCAGTGAGGTTTTTAATGAAAATGATCACTTTTGCTTTGATAATGGAATTTCCGAGAAAAAGCTGGCAGAATCTCTGATGCAAAGGCTTTGGTGAGTGTTCCCAGTCTTAGTGGTTGGGCCTAAGATTTGCTTATCGTTTATATTTAATTTCTATTTAAACAGTAAACTGATGTGAAAATTATATTAATAAATAATGGGTTGATTTGATCCTGAATAATTCTAATAAGAGTCTTGGCGTTTCCCTGCATTTGTAATATCACAGAGAATCCCTAATTTTGTAGAGAATCTCTCATCTCTCCCTTTCTTTTCTTTATTTCTCCTTTCTTTGCCATCTTCTCTGTCTTCCTCTCCTACCCTCCCTCTGTGTCTCTCTTACCCTTCCCCCTCTCATTTCCTTGGAAAAACTGAATGTGCACTTCTTAGATGAATTGTTCATTCCACCTACTTTTATAGCTTCCTTTAAAAAAAGATTCTTTTTAGTAAAAAGAAAAAAATTACTCATCTGAGCTTCAAATTGAGGAAACTGTCCTTCTGATAATTCATTGGCAAGTCAACCTGCTGTATCAGCTCTAAGTGCTTCTTGAAAGCCAGATGTGATTCTTGCCACACTCTTGCCTTAGACATTGATCATTTTTTTGCTTTCGCATCACTGGAACTTATTTTAAAGCTGAATTTCATTTGGGTCATCTGGCAGATGTATATGCTAAATAACTAATGTTTGAGGACAAAGTGTGGCAAGAAATTTCTTCCATTGATGCTAAGTATAGTCCCCTTTTTTGGACATGTGCATTTTCCTGTGAGATCTACTGGAACAAGATATAAACCCTTATACCACCTTCTGATTTCAGCCATCCTTATGCCTTATATAGCTTCACAGACCTCACTGTCTCTAATCTCTTCATTCCCATGATTCTCTTCAGTCTTCCTTAGTGAGCCACAGGGATGCTCGTGCCTTACAGCTCATCATAACGCAGAGATCTGCCACTGCTGTGATTCTGAACCCACAAATTCTCCTTTCTGATCATAATCTCATCTATTTCTGCCTCTCTCTAAACCTCATTCCTGCTTAACCTCGTTTTCTTCCCCAAAGCAACCTCTAGTCCCTCTCTTCAAGCCCACTTATTTAATCCATCACTCTAGCCTCCTAATTTAATGGGAAAAAAAGAATACATCTCTAGTGACCTCCCTCATTTCTCTCTGATATACCTCCAAGTACCCACTTCTTTTTAATGTAATTCTCTTCCTTTACCATTGTGCACAAGAAGCTATTCATCCTGTGCCTGCAGCTCCATCACCTTTCACCTCTAGAGGTTTGCCACATGGAATACTGCCTTATGTTTATGGCTTTCAAAAATGCTCAGGTCAAAATCATCCAAAAAATCTCTTTCACGGAGTTGTCTTCTCAAGTTATTACCTTATATGTCTTCATAATTTTCCCCTCCTAGAAAGAACTCACCTATGGCTGCCCACTTCCCACCACCCACTCAACTTGTATACCTTGACTTTTGTTTGAATTCTGGGCTTACTTCCTTTCATGATTTCTTTTAAGTTTCAGTAACTGCTTATCAAAGGACTATTTTTTAGACACAATCAAATGATGATATGAATTACACTTTTTAAATAGAATTTATGCCAAACTCTCTTGAGTCAATGGGTCAGCAAGCATTTTTTAAGTACTTACATGTGCCAGGCCTTGTGTTAAGTGCTAGAACTACAAAGAAAAGCACAAGAGAGTCCCTTACATCAAGAAATACACAGTCTCATGGGGGAGGTAACAGACAAACATGTACAGGATATCCATATATAGAATAAAATGAAGCCAGTAAATCGAGAGAAGGCCGTAAAATGAAGAGAGAGCAGAAAAGGTTCCCTGAAAGTGGTGAGATTTTAGCTGGCAAAGCCAGCAAGTGGAAATGAGGAGAGAGAGCATTCCAGGCTTGGGGTCCAAGCAGTGCCAATGCCTGGAGTCTGCAGGTTTTGTGTCACATGCCAAGAATGACAGAGACATCAGTGGCACTGGATGGAAGGCAGAAGCAAGAAGACTTGAAAGGCAGAAGGAGAGCCAGGCTGTAAAAGGCCTTCAATTGGACTTAATTATATTACTCTCCTTTTTTCAGATCTCCCAGAGGTTCCTGCCTCTTTCTTATATTTGTGTTGTCCTTTGTTTACAGTATGACATTTTCGTCTGTTTTGTCAGATTGAACAACTAGACATTTTCCATAGTAGATCCCTCATCTTTCACACTGTACATAGGAATTTGGATTTAGAGGTGGAGAAGCTTACACAGGTCAGAATTTTAGGGCAGGTCCCGTACTCCTAATCCTTTCCACCCGGGCCTCTCATCTCTTCCCTTTTACTCCACATTGGTGAGAACCACTACTTTCAGGATCTTCTGAGAACTGGCTGAATGCTCCAAAATGAAGACAACTTAGCTCGGGGAACTTGGTTCAGACCTGAATCATCTCCCACTTGGCCCATTACAATACTTTCCTAATTGGTCTCCCTGTCCTTAGTTTCTCCCCTCCCTAAGCTGTATTCCACAAAGCTATGAAGTGACTTTCTTCAAGCAGATGCTTCCCAGGGGCTCAGGAGAACCAACTGTTCAATTTTCTCTTGAGGGCTTTTGTGCCTTGGAAATTGGCCAGTGGTTCAAAGCAGGGCTTGATTCATACTCTGTAAGACAGTGATGGAGAAAGTGCTAATTATGCAGGTTAAATCTAAACCCATATCATATATTGCTTTTGTCCCAGGAGCCAGTTGTTAAACATTTTCTAGCTTATCCCTTAATTGAATCGTGTTCATCCTCCCGCTCCAGAAGCATTAATACCTCCTTGTCATTTCAAGTAACAAATACCCAGTTCTATTTGCCATTTGAGTCCTTTGAAAGGACATTCCAGTACCATTCTATAATTATTATGGATTATCCCTTTCAAGGTCAAGCAAATCAATCCACTGACATTTCTTTACCCACAATCCATCTCTTTTCTCCATGCCCATACCTGGAATACACTTCTTTCTCACCTCTGCCTCTTATAATCCCAAACTTCCTTCAAACATCACCTCCTACATGAAGGGGATTTTCCTTCACCATGGGATTGTTTCCCCGTTTATAATAGCTACCTCCTCAATCCATAACCCTCTGGGAATCACTCTTTTCTAAGACCATTTATACTGGCAGGATCTCAGTGAAAGAGGAGAGGATATTCTACGGCCTCTCCTCATCCCCACATAGCTAGAAGGTAACATTATGGAAGTAAGCTGGTGACAAGGATAATTTAGGCAAATGCTGAACAGGTCCCGGTCACATAAGTTGTGGTTTCATTCTCAAGATTTTATGCTTCGTCTCATTGGCTTCAAAGAGTTTTTATTCCCCATATTGCGTTACAATTTACCCTTTCTCAAATTGTGTGTTGAAAAGCAAGAATAAAGGGTAAAGTCTTTGGAAAGCTGTATATTTGTGTCTTATATCCTAAGCCAATAGTCACTATTTTGAGCCATAATTTAGATATAAATGTGTATCATCTTGTCTGAACTGAAGAGGGTAGATACTATGAACATCTTCCTTACCACAGTGGAATTTGGTCTTTGAAATAATAATACTAGTAGTAATAATAATTTTACTAATCATAGTAGTGAACATTTATATAGTTCTTTAAGAATGATGTAGCATTTTACATACTAGCCACATATATTCAAAAAAGATTAAAAAAAAAAAGAAGAAATGTACTGCTGCTGCCCTCAAAGTCCCTACCCACAGAATGTGCTCAAGCCAATAACAAAAGCCCACAAAGGAATAAACATTCCTCTTAAAAAACAAACAAACAAACAAAAACAAAAACCTGCCTGTTTTCAAGACTGTGTTAATTGTGACTTGTAAAATATTGTTTTATGTTGTATTTATGAGAGCAGTACAAAATGGGGTAGCTTTAAAAGAGATTTAGGCAGTGTAGTTTTGCATTTGTTCTGTGTTCTGCTCTTTTAACCATGTGGCTAGTATAATTACTACTATGGCTCTATAGAGGATTCGCCAAACCCTTAGGATCAAAGGCCAAGGCAGAAGACAGAACACAGTCAAGAAATCATGCCATTGCAGAGCAGAAGATGTGGCCCTTGCTAACCCTCAGTGAAATTGCTGTGAGTTTCTCTGTGCTAATATGGGGCTGTTTATAAAAGAGTCCTAGAAAAGGCCTGTACCTTCTAGGAGAAGTTTAATGAATATAATGAACTATTTATATGTTTCAGTCTTCCTATATTTGTTCCTGCACACCTGTGAGCCTTTTATATTATCTTGTGCATTTTTTATGGCGCAGGAAATAAAAAAAAAAACTGTTCCCTATGTGATATTCATAATGTACCTTGAGTATCTATGCAGGAGGGAGCACTGTAGTCCTCATCCTTTAGTAGAAAGATGCAAAAATAATTGTGGAATATAATTTTACTTTCTTTAACATATATTGGATTACTTGCTGTCTAGGAGGGGGGTGGGGAAGGAGGGGAAATTGGAACACAAGGTGGTGGTGAAAAATTATCTTTTCATATTTTTTCCCTGAGGCAGTTGGGGTTAAGTGACTTCCCCAGAGTCACACAGCTGGGAAGTGTTAGGTGTCTGAGGTCAAATTTGAACTCAGATCCGCCTGACTTCAGGGCTGGTGCTTTATCCACTGCGCCACCTAGCTGCCACCTAACTGCCCCCTTGCATGTGTTTTGAAAAGAAAAAGCTTCAATTAAAAAAAAAAATCCTTGTTGATAACATGCTGGAACTTATTTATCTCCTAGCACAAGTCTCTCCATTGCCCTTGTAGTCACCCATTAATCAAATTCTTTTGGGTTTGGGTGGTATCTCATTGTATGTAGGTACCACCTCAGGGAGCATTTCGATGTGGAAAAAGATGAGATTCTGCATTCACGAGCATCTCTAGGTCTTTGAATGTGTATCGTCCTAAACCCAACCCACTCAGCCAGCATTTGACTGTCTGACTGCGATGCAGACTCATGTAAAACCACTTCTGACCTCAGTAAGCTTGTATTCTAAGTCAGTGTATCCCAAGCCAAACCCATTATCTTCCCCCCCAAAATTTCCCACCTCATACCTTATGTCTTATTGTTGAGGGCAATCCCACGCTTCTGGTCCCTCCGGCTCACAAGTCATCCCAAATTATCTCCAGCTCCCCCAGCCACATTTTTGCCAAAGTACTTTTTTTTCACATCTGTGACCGCTCTCACATATGCCTCCTTCTCTATTCTGACAGTGTCACCACTCTGTAAGCCCTCATCACCTGCTTCCAGACTACTGGAATCACCTGTGGGTGGGTCTGCCATCCCCCCAGCATAGTAAATCATCTTCTATTCAAACACTAAAGTGATTTTCCTAAAACACAAGTGTGATCACATCACCCTTCCCCTTCTCAGTAAACTCCAATTGCTCCTTATGACGTCTACAATCAAATACAAAATTCTCAATTTGGCATTCAAAGCCCTTCAGAACCTGGCTCCCTTCTACTTGCCTGGCCTTCTTATATTTTTCTTCCCAACATACAGTCTCAGATCCCCTGACCCTGGCCTCCTGGCCCTCCAAAGAACAAAACACTGCCCCCCCCCTTAGCTCTGGTCACCCTTTGGCTCGGGCTGTCTTCCATGTCCAGAATGTTCTCCTTCCAACTACCTGTCTCCCTGGCTTCCTTTAACACTTCCATAAGAAGCTTTCCTCAAGCCCTCTAATTCTAGTGTTGTACCTGTTGATTATCTCCTGTTTTTCCTGTGCATGACTTGTTTGTACATAATTAGGTTTTTCATCTCCCCCATTAAATTGTAAGCACCTGATGACAGGAACCATCTTTTGCTTCTTTTTGTACTCCCAGTGCTTAGCACAGTGTCCGGCACATAGTAGGTGCAGAACTATTTAGTCTCTTTATTTCTAGTTTCTCCCCTCTTTGTCCTCATCATTCACACACCCATCACAATTTCTAAGACATACCTGATCACAGGACTCAATTGCTCAAGATTTCTGGCAGAGTTCCTTTTCTCCTAGAATAAAATAAGAACACAACACCTTTACTGCTCTTCAAAGTCTAGCTCCAATTTTCATTTCCCCCCATATTCTATGTGATTCCTCCTTCTGAATGTTCCAGTTTTATTTGCCGCCCTATGTACTCCCACCCCACCTGACGCTTAACAGTCATTAGCTGTTTTCAAGACTGTGTTAATGGTGACTTGTAAAATATTGTTTTATGTTGTATTTATGAGAGCAGTACAAAATGGGGTAGCTTTAAAAAAGATTTAGGCAGTGTAGTTTTGCATTTGTTCTATGTTCTGCTCTTTTAACCATGTGGCTGGTATAATTACTACAGTTTCTGCCCAGTAAGACTCCAGGGGAAGTTTCTTGGTACTCATGGGGATAAAGAAACCTGTCTGTATTGCCATATGATATATGTGTGTGTATGTATGTATGTATGTATGTCTCCTTTTTTATTTGCCTGCTTGCTGCATTTGCCTAATAGTAAAGCTCATGTCTGCACCAGCCCCTCCCGTACCTGCCAGGCCAAACTCTGGTCTTTGCCTTAACTTGCTGCAAGGCCAAAGCAAAAGACTTAAGGAAAGATTAAACTACGGAGCTGCACTTTATGAGAAGCTCTGATCTCTCCAGTTTTGAGCTGTCTCTTGCTCCTCAAAGTAATTTTCCCTAATCCGTTACTATGTCACACTCCCACAGGAGAACAAAAGCTCCTTGACAAAAAGAACTTTTTCATCCTGGGCTCAGCTTGTTCACCTGAAGTTCTCATCTAAGGTTGTATGTGCTGGCCTAATAATGGACTGTCTATCCACGGGCGTGTCTTATGGTCTATAATTCCTGTAGAGAGATGACAGTAGCCATACTACTGGACAGCTAGGTGGCACAATGCATAAATCAGGAGAAATGAATTCAAGAAGACCCAAGTTCAAGTCCAGCTTCAGATACTAACTATGTGACTCTCAGCAAGGGGGTCTTCAACTGCTATTTCTTATTTTCCTCAACTGTAAAATGGAGATAATAATAGTACCTCCTTCTCTGCAGTGATGAGAGAAGAGATGAAATAATAATTGTTTTAAAAAGTACTTAATACATTGTGTGGCACCTAGTAGTCGCTGTTATTCTCTTCCTCTGTACCTCCACCGCAGTAGATATATCGTGCTTGCTTTTGCTTCATCAGTGACCCAATTCTGATTCTTGCTACATCATTTTAATTCTATCTGGTGTGTGATTATCTAAATCTGGGCTGTGATTATTTGCTGGGCTATATGCTGCAGTCTACTTCTACTTTGAACCTCCTGATTATTTGGGGGGGTGACCTGCAACTTTAATTCTCTGGAGCCCATGGAATTCCATGTAGCCATACAACATCACCAGAATAATAGTGGTGTTAAAATAATGGTGATAACTTGAATTCTGGGGTAAGTGTGAGATCATTAAAAGTATTAAGCACTTTCAGAACTGCAATCCAATGAAGTTTCTTACTTCTTTGGGATGTGGGTCCGCTCCACCACCGTCCATCTGTAGCATCTGTCCCAGAGAAACAGAGACAGATTGATTTTTTTCTAAATTACATTTGGGATTTAATCAGTATAAAGAGATGGCAGTGAGAAACATCTATCATTGTGGAACAGTACCTTCTCTGCAACGTGAATCTTGGCTGCTTGGGGATACTGAGATAATATGCAGTCTACCCAAAACAATGTAGACAGTATGTTCTTCTTTTTAGCTGACAGTTCTTTCTTAGTCTCTGCTGGATCTTTATCCAGGTCACACTTAGAAACTGCAGGGTCTATCTTGAGCTCTCTTCTCTTTTCCTCTGTCCCAGGGATTCTTAATCCTGGTGAGAAACATAACCAAACTTTAACAATTTATTGAAAGCTCTGGACTTCTTTTTGGACTCATGTTTTAAACAGATAAAATATTATTAAATATTAAAGTAATTATTATATATTACATATATAATTAATTGTCAATTATAAACCATTAAATAAATAAATAAATGGAATGAAAAGACCCCAGGGAACCATTTATATTAAAAGATAGTTCATAAAATATCAAGAAATTCACAGATCCCAGATTAAGAATCCCTGATTTATCTTCTATACCATCTTACTTGTTGTCACCCACTCCCATGGGTCTAAGCAACATCTCTGTATAGATGATTCTAGATAGACCTCCAGGCCCACATTATCACTCTTGGACATCTCTAATTGAGTTGTAGACATCTCCAACTCAACATATCCAAAACAAAACTCGTCGTCTTTCCCTTCATTCCCTCTCCTCTTCTCAACTTCACTATCACCACTGAGGGCATCACTACCTGATCTCCATGTCATCCTCACTCGCACTTCATCTAGCCAATCTGTCTTATAATTTCTCCCTAAAGGGCTCTCATCCACATCCATTTCCGTCTACTCACTGCCACCAGCCTAATGCAGGTTTTGATCACCTCCTACCAGAACAATTGCAGTAGCTGGCTGCCTCAAGGCTCTCCCCATCGCAAGTCCTTCCTTCCTTCAGCTGTCAGTGATTTTCCTAATTTTTCTTGCTCTGTTTTCTTTTCTTTTCTTTTTTTTTTTTTTGATGACATATGACTATTATTTCATCTTATTTTTTTCTCTTTTTTTATTTAATAGCCTTTTATTTACAGGTTATATGTATGGTTAACTTTACAGCATTGACAATTGCCAAACCTCTTGTTCCATTTTTTCCCCTCTTTCCCCCACCCCCTCTCCCAGATGGCAGGATGACCAGTAGATGTTAAATATATTAAAATATAAATTAGATACACAATAAGTATACATGACCAAACTGTTATTTTGCTGTGCTCTGTTTTATTTTCACTTCAAATTGAGTTTTATTTGGTAATGTCAAATTATACCATTTTTCTAATGAATTTCTTTTTCTTATCAGCTGTTACCACAGGTAGTATCACCATATAATTTCACTCTTTCCTTCTTCCTATATTACAACTTTCTTTCATGAATTTAGGTTGAAGCTTTAGGAACAAAAAAATATAATTAGTTGAATTAAGACAATAGCCTGAAGGTGATTCTTCCAATTATTTCCCCAAGATTTAGGCCATACCCATATGACACCACCATTTCCAGATCAACTTTTATGTTTCACTCCTTTATCAGTTACACACAGTCCTGTGAATGAAACTGGTTGATTCATTAATATTGGCCTGAATCTTCCTATGCTTCTTTCACTACAAGCTTTGCGATCCTATCATTCTAATCATGATTTGGATTTGTTTTCTGTCGACATTGAGTGTAGGTGTACTAGTAACCCATATGCGCCTCTCTGTTTGGCAGTGTCCATGTTCTCTTGCCTTTGAAAATTCAAAAGCTGTTAACTCACCTTATATTCAAAATGCTTTTCTTCTGGCCCACCTAAAAGTGGAGAAGACTCCCTTTGCACTGATACCTGTAGAGGGTCACAGTCAGTGGGGGAACTCTGGGTGAGGTCTAAGACCCTTCAGCCCAAAGGGAACCTGCTGACAAGGTCTGGTCTGGCTCCCCATCTCCCCTAAGGGATCTCGGCCTTCCTGAGAAGTCAGGGGGTGGCGACAACCTGTGATGTGATTGAAGCAGAGTGATAGCAGGTGAAAGACTGATACCAGGTAGCAAACTACATACAAGAGCAAGTTGTTCATGTCCCACATGTGCAGTATATACTTGGAGCATGCCCAGTGTTTTTGTTACATAAGGGGATGAGGGTATAAAAGGGGAAAAGACCTTGCAATAAACAGACTCCATTTTTCCACCATCCCCAGGAGTCCCACCTCATGAGCTCCACTAGGAAGGTATATTTCGATCACCCTGGCGTGGGGGCTCTAGAAAGCAACAGTACATTTTGTCAGCCCAACTTGGGGGCTCTAGAAAGCAGGATACAATACATACCAAGGCAGAATTCCTCTATACTTTAATAGTTCATGGAAATACTGACCTTTCCAAAATGCCACTTTTATTTTGTTATCTTCTTCTTCAAAAATCTGTCCTTAAGACATATAAAGTTATTGTAAATAGTTTGAAAGGAGCCTAACCCCCATCCTCACTCCCAAAAGCAAGATATTTAGCAGCAACAAAGAGAAGGCAAACAGGTAAAAGAAAGCATTCAAGAAAAGAAAAACAATCCAGAATATAAAATAAGGAAATCAGAAAAGGATCAATAAAATTGTTAAAAGAGTAAACAGTAAATCAGTTAGCTATGGTAGGAAGCATATAAAATGTCATGAGATGTTCTTAAATGGATAAATGGTACATTCAATGAAATTAAGAAAATCTTGACAACTCTAAGGCATTTGCCAGAAAAAAAGACAAAAAAATAAGAATTAAACAACATGAAAAATGACAGGGAATAATAAGAAAGAAAATTATGAATATGATGACAGTAATAGAAAACCTCAAAAATCCTACTACAGGTTAATTGTATCCACAGCAACGCAGATGAAAATTATAGGCTGAAAAATCAGATTATCAAAACTCTTAGAAAATATATGGACCTAAGCTATAGATCTGGAGAATATATCGCAGTATTGTTACTTGAATAACTGAAAAAATAATCTGGGGGGAGGATTATGAAAAGATAGTGAAGTAGGTCAGTAGATATAGCTCCCACAAACAAAACAAAATTGCAAATAGAGATCACTGAAAAACAGGTAAGACTGGGGCAGAACAGGGGTCTTCCTGGGCCAACCTAAGAAAAGAAAGAGCCCAGAACCCCTGTTTAACTGGTGTGAATTGTAAACACCCAAGCTAGCTCCCCAGAAACAGTTGTGGGAGCCCTGTGGGGATTGGAAGAAGCCTCAGCTCCAACCACAGGAACTTTCAGCTCCTGAACAGTGGGGGGAGGCAGAGGTCTGAGTACGGGAAGATTGAGGGAACCTCAGCTGATTATGAATGCCAGACCAAGCTGTGCTGCAGAGATGTAGTCCTGGGAGAGAAGGAGCCAGCAAATGGGGTACACAAGTAGTGGGGCAGGGATGCTGCTGACTGCAGGCACCTGCAAGAGGGGAAGGTCTTCCCATTAAAAGGGGGGAGAGCTGAAGTAAAGCCAGAGGCATCATTCCATACCCTCCCCCAATTAGAGTTATTTATGCTAATAGTTTTCATTTAAAAAAAAAAACACAACCAAACAGACAAAGAAAAAGAACCACAAAAACTTCCTATGGGAATAGGGAAAACAGGGTTCTTCTTCAGAGGAGGACAGTGAAGTAAAAGAAAAAGCTTCTTCCACCCGAAAGACTAATGTTGAGTGGCTCCCTGCCCAGAAAGAATTTTATAGAACTAAAAAGTCTTTAAAAATCAAGACTGAGTGAAAACAAGCAAAAAAAAAAAAGAGCCATCAAATAAGAAGATTGTGAAAAGAATGTCAACCAACTAGAAAAGGAGATCCATTATCTTAAAAGAATAAAATGACTAGAATTGTACAAAGGGTATTAACCAGTAAAGTTGCATGTCTTAGTGGCATATTTTTGAGGAAGAGAATAACAAAATGAGGAAATAATAAAAAAAGAAAGAAATAGAAGAGAATGTGAAACATCTTGTAAAAAAAATTTGATCTGGAGAAGAGATCAAGAATAGAAAATATAAGAATAAATGGATTACCTGCAAGTTGTGGTCAAGAAAAGAACCTTGACACAACAATACAAGAAATAATTAAAGAAAAATTTTCTGAAGTGACAGAACAAGATAGGAAAGTAGAAATAGAAAAAAATCACTTATCACTTCAAAATGATTCTAGAAGGAAAACACATAGGGATATCATTGCTAAAGTTTGAAACCCCCAGATGAAAGACAGAATTTTTACAAGCAACAACAGAAAAAAAAAAGAAACAATTCAAATATCATGTAATGAGAATTGCACAGTATTTATCAGAGGCTACAATAAAAGACTGGAGGTCCTGGACTAATGTTTATTGACGTTCAAAAGAATAGTGTTGTGACCTAAAATAATCATATCCTGCAAAATTAAATATAATATTGAATGAAAAAAATTGACATTCAATGGTCAGATTTTCAGGATTGTGTCTCAAACTTGAAGTCAAAAAAATTTAACACAGGAGAAACCAACAGCAGAAACTAATTTCAAGGGACTCAACATTGTTTCTTTAATGCCTAAAAATATAAACCATATGTCTGACTGACAATAGTAATTGAGTAGTCAAAAGAAAGATTGGAGCAGGTATGATGAGACTCTAAAAAGGAAAACCATTTAGGAAAAGGTAAAAAGAGTCATGATGTGATATAAATGAAGTGCAAAAGCAAGAACCAAGATGGGTGGAGTGGGGTTGGTAGATCTGAAATCTACTTGGCCCAGGTATTGGTTAAAGAGGGAACAATACTCGTCATACACACATACATACAGACTCAGACACACAGAGGAACATTCAGTATCCTCCTAAATCTATAAACAAAAAACAGAAAAAAAGAGGCAGGGGTGGATGTACCTTATCTTATACCAACAATATAATAAAAAAGGAGAAACTACACACTGTCAGAAGAGGGGCAAAGAACAGGGGAAAATGATAAAACTTGTAATAAAATATTTGCTGAATTAAAAACTGTGAACCTCAAATTATCTAACAAAACTCTGCATACTGTATGAAGGGATGGCTGTTTAAGAAGCATTAAGAATTTGACAAAATTTAAAGAGAAGCTGATATTTCAAGGAAGTCTTCAAACAACAGTGAAAGCTCCCAGCCAATATGACAGGCTTTAAAACAACCAAGAGAAAACAATTACTTTAAAAAAATATGAATGTCAAGACTATCATATTGCCTAAATCTGTAAAATTTCAAAAGGGTGTTCTTAAGAGTAACAAGGCAAAAGAGACAAGAAAGTAAAGAGGAAGGGAGTAGGGTGTTTCCAAAGCAAGATATTTGTTATTTGATACAACCAGTGTCCAAATTAAATAACCTATGTAATTACTAGCTTAAGACGAAGAAGCTCTCTTTAGAATCTCTGTGTTAATTTGGGATTAATGACAGAATAAGAAAATGTATTTATTATTCCTTTATTTCCACCTTTTGTGACCCAATTTGGGGTTTTCTTAACAGGGATCCTGGAGTGGTTTGCCATTTCCTTTTTCACTTCCTTTTACAGATGAGGAAAATGAGACAAACAGTGTTAAGTGATTTCTCCAGGGTCACATAACTAAGAAGTGTCTGAGGTCACATTTAAACTTAGGAAGAAGCATTTTTCTGCTTCTAGGCCTGATACGCTATCCACTGTGACACCACTAGCTGTCCGAGAAAGCATTCGTTTGCTTCAAATACAGTGAAATAAAAAGGGAAAAGAAAAAGAAACCAATAATTATAATGGTAAATTTCCCAACAGCATGCAAAAGTCACAGAATATATGAAAAAGCAGAGTGATGATGTTCATAGAAAATGCCTTCTTTAACCCAGAAATATCTAAAAGGACTCAAAGTGAAAAGTTGCTATAAAACTTACCATGCTTCTGCCATATCATGAAAAAGGTGAGAAGTCCAATAATAATGCATACATTTAAATAAGAAAATACTAAAAGAAATAAAAAGGATCATGGTTTAAAAGGTCCTAAAAAACGAAAGCACATCAAACTTAACTATATATTTATAAATATATAACTATATATCTATATAAACTATATATCTATATACAGCTATATCTATAAATATATATATATACACACCTTAAATATAATCTCCAGAATAATATATAAAGGACGATTTCATACCCCTAAAAGAAGACATAGTTTTAAAAAAACATAATGAGGAAGATTTGAATATTTCATCCTCAATTCCAACCAAAAGGTAAATAATAAATTGTAGAGCTAATCAGAGCATTAAGCCAGAATGAGTTAAGTGAGGAATACAATTTTAGTACTTTAGTTTATATAATTTAGAATCTATTTTGGTTATTAGTGCTAAAGAATGTACTTTTGTAGTACTTGCCCAGCCTGAGATGAGTTCTTTTGTTACTATTAGAACACAAGGCCTGTACCCATGGATCATCATGCCAGCGCTTCAGTCTTGCAGTTAGTTGCTTGTCCACTAAAGACAAGGAAGGCGCTCAAATCCCTTTTCTTAAACTTGTACATTCCTTAATCACTCCAGTGATAAATTAATTTCAAGCTTAAGTTTTCACTTATGTCTAAATTCTCTCCAAAAGACCACAGGAGCAGGGGAGCAAAAATATATTATTAGATGGACAGTGTCAATCTGGTAGTGAACAAGTATTTATTTGCTGCAGATAAGAGAAACGTTAAAACATAAAACATCATATATCATCATAGATGCAGAGATGAGGAAACTAAGGCAGAGATTCAGGGACTTGTTTGGGTTCACACAGCTATTTTCAATTGGGATATGAACTTTTTGCAGGTTATGAACATAGGTCTTTTTAACTCCAAGTCCAAAATTTCATCCATTATTAATGTTGCATCTCAGAGGAAATTGATAGAACTATGTAAAATGAATGTTATTAGGGATTCCCACTGAATTTATTCTTCTTAAAAAACTGACATATTAAGCTCATTAAGATGTAAAACTGCTAAGGAGCTTCCATGTAGGAATGGTTACATTTTACCTGACTGTACTGAGCACTGAGCACTTTCCAGTATGTGTCTATAATTAAATATATATGTTTTACATTTGGGTCTATGCAATGTTGTGAAATATCTTTTCTTTTGTTGATAGAAAATACAGTGAATATAGACCTGAGCCTGGAAGACTGAACTTCAAATCTGGCTTTCCTTACTTACTAAGTGTGTCTCTGAGAAAGTCAGTTAACCTCTTTGTCTCAGTTTGCTCATGTGTAAGATAATAATAAAAATACTGTCATTCGGGTCCCAGGGCTAAGGTGGAGATCCAAATGAGATAATAAATGTAATGTGAAAGCCCAAAGCATAGGACATAGTCAACACTATATAATAAATGTCACCTACTGTTATTATTATCCAACCAATATTTTTAAAAATGACGAAATATTCAGTAACAGTTCTCTTAAAATTATCATCATGAGTATAATTTTAGTGAGAATAGATAGCTTTTTGCCACTATTTTTTTTTGATTTGATTATTTAAATATTAGCTTTATTTCATCTTTGTTTCATCCTTTTAAAAGTATTTTTGTAAGTTTTATAATAGACATAATATATTAGTAGTTTATTGCTTCTCATAATCATAAGCAAGAAGACATCAAAAAATATTAAGTTCTTGTTGTCAAAAATATATTTCATCAAGAAAAATCTTATGTTTACATATTCAAAAAATTTACAGATTTTTGTCCCCTGTTTAGAAATCTGCCAAATGAAGTTTTAAGACTTTAGAATTCGTCTCACATATATTACAAGGCAAAACTTAGCTTGATTTATAAAAGCAACAAATTAATAGCTAAGAAGATTAAAATGGAATTTCAACAAAAACCTTTGAATCATTGATAGATTTAGGATCAAAAAATATTTTAATGATTTAACAAGTAAACCCAATGATATATGGCCTACATTTGGATCTATGGAATTTTGTGAAGTATCTTTTTTTGTCCCTGGGAAAGTCAGTTAAACATATCTTTGTCTTAGTTTCCTCATGTGTAAGGTCATAATAAAAGTACTGTCACTTGTCTCCCAGGGCTAAGGTGGGGATTCAAATGAGATAATAAATGTAATGTGAAAGACCAATGTCTGGCACTAAGCCAACACTGTATAAATGTTAGCTGCTGTTATTAGTCTCCAAACAATAATTTTTAAAATAATGAAACATTCAGTAACAGTGCTCTAAAATCATTAACAATGAGTATAATTTTAGTGAGAATAGAGAGCTTTTTGGTCATTATTTTTATTCTATTTGATTATTTCAATATTAGCATTATTTCATCTTTGTTCCTTTGCTATATCTATTTCTGCATGATATCTAATGGACATTATATATTAGTACTATCCTGCTTCTTATAAGCAGCAAGACATCTAAAAGCACATAAGTTCTTGTTGCCAAAAAAGTATTTCTTCTGGAAAATTATTAAGTATTCAAAAAATTTACAGACTTGTCCCCTATATAAAAATCTTGCAAATGAAAAGTTTTAATGAATTTTGAGCTCTTTGATTGCACATCTTAAAATGGTACACTTTCTGGTTGATAAAAGCAATCTGCTATCTAAGCAGATTGAAATGGAATTTCAACAATAATCTTTGGATCATTGATGGATGGGACTGAAAAATTATTTTATGATTTACTAAGTATGCTTATGATATATGTTCTATATTTGGATTTTTGTGAAGTTTTTTTTTTCATTTCTGATGGAAACTACAGCGAATATGATACTGAATCTAGCAAACCAAATTTCAATTCTGACCTTGCTAATTTACTAGTTGTGTGTCCCTGAGAAAGTGGGTTAACCTCTCTTTGCCTCAGTTTCCTCATGTGTAAGGTCATAATAAAAATACTATCACTTCTCTCTCAGGCCTATGGTGTGGATCCAAAGGAGATAATAAATGTACAGTGAAAGCCCAATCGCTGGCACTAAGTTGACATTATATAAATGTTTGCTGCTGTTATTATCCAACCAATATTTGAAAAACTAATGAAATATTCCTAAAAGTTTTCTAATATTATCACAATTTTAGGGACAATAGCTTTTGCCATTATTTGGTTTGATTTGATTATTTCAATATTAGCTTTATTATATCTATGCTTCATTCTTTACAGTGTCCATTTCTGCATGTTTTATAATACACACTATATATATTAGTAATGTATAACTTATCACAATCCTAAGAAGTAAGATATCTAAAGGAACATAAGTTCTTGTTGCTAAAATTGTATGTCATCTGGAAAACTCTTAGGTTTACATATTTTAAAAAATTACCGATTTTTATCCCTCATTTTAAAATCTTGCAAATGAAAAGTTTTAATGACTTTGGAGCTCTTTTGTCATATCTTAAAATGCTACACTTTCTGCTTTACTGATAAAGGCAACAAACTGCTATCTAAGCACATTGAAATGGCATTTCAACAAAAATCTTTAGACCATTGATGGCTAGGAATTAAAAATTATTTTAATGATTTACTAAGTATACTCCATGATATATGTCCTACATTTTAATTTTTGGTTTTTCATGAAGTTTTTTTTTTTCATTTGTGATGGGAAGTACAGTTAATATAATACCAAGTCTAGAAGGAATGAATTTCAAATCTGGTCTTCCTTATTTACTAGGTGGGTGTTCCTGGGAAAGTCATTTAAACTCTCTTTGCCTCACTTTCCTCACCTGTAAGATAATACTAGAAATACTATCACTTGTCTCCCAGGCCTAAGGTGGGAATCCAAATGAGATGACAAATGTAAAGTGAAACCCCAATGCCTTGTACCTAGTCAACATTATATAAATGTTAGCTGCTATTATTGTTATCTGACTAATATTTTTTTAAAAAATAATGAAACATGAAGTCACAGTGCTCTAAAATTATCATGAGTATACATTAAATGAGAATAGGGAGCTTTTGTCATTATTTTTATTTGAATTGATTATTTCAGTATTAGCTTTATTTCATTATTTTTCAACCTTTTACAAGTCTATTTCTGCATGTTTTATAATGGACATAATATATTAATAGTTTATTGCTTCTTATAAGCATAACTAGCAAGATATCTAAATACACATAAGCTCTTGTAGCCAAGAAACTATTTTATCTGGAAAACTCTTATGTTTACATATTCAAAAAATTTACAGACTTTTTGTCCCCCGTTGAAAATTCTTCCAAAGGAAAAGTTTTAATGACTTTGGAGCTCTTTTTGTCAAACATCTTAAAATGCTATACTTTCTGGTTGGTTGATAAAAGCTATAAACTGCTATCTAAAAAACTGAAATGAATTAAAAAAAAACACCTTTAAATCATTGATGGATGGGATTGAAAAATATTTTGATGATTTACTAAGTATACCCAATGATACATGACCAACATTTGGATCTATGTAATTTTTTGAAGAATCTTTTTTCATTTCTGATGGAAAGTAGGACTGAATATCAAATTTGGCCTTGCCTATTTACTAATTGTGTGTCCCTGAGAAAATCAATTAACTTTGACTCAGTTTCCTAATGTGTAAGGTAATAATAAAAATAATATCACTTGTCTCCAGTCCTAAGGTGGGACTCCAAATGAAATAATGAATGTGAAGTGAAAATTGATTTTTATAATGAACATTATATAATTTATATAATCAGTATTATTGTCATTTATATAATCAACATTATATAAACGTTAGCTGCTGTTATTGTTATCCAACCAATATTTCAAAAAAATAATGAAACATCCAGTAACAATGCTCTAAAATTATTATCATGAATATAACTTTAGTGAGAATAGAGCTTTTTTGCTATTATTTTTATTTGATTAGATTATTTTCAATATTACCTTTAGTTCATCTTGGTTTCATTCTTTACAGTGTCTATTTTTGCATGTAGCTTCTCACAATCTTAAGAAGTAAGATATCTAAAGGCACATAAGTTGTTGTTGCTAAAATTGCATTTCATCTGGAAAACTCTTAGGTTTACATATTTTTAAAAATCACAGACTTTTATCCCTCATTTTAAAATCTTGCAAATGAAAAGTCTTAATGACTTTGGAGCTCTTTTGTCATATCTTAAAATGTTACACTTTCTGCTTTACTGATAAAGGCAACAAACTGCTATCTAAGCACATTGAAATGGCATTTCAACAAAAATCTTTAGATCATTGATGGCTAGGAATTAAAAATTTTAATTTTTTAATTTAAATTTTAATGATTTACTAAGTATACTCAATGATATAGGTCCTACATTTTAATTTTTGGATTTTCACGAAGTATTATTTTTCATTTGTGATGGGAAATACAGTGAATGTAATACTGAGTTTAGAAGGACTGAATTTCAAATCTGATCTTGCTTATTTACTAGAAGGGTATCCCTGAGAAAGTCAGTTAACTTCTCTTTGCCTCAATCTCCCCATGTGTAAGGTCATGATAAAAATACTATCACTTGTCTCTCAGGCCTAATGTGGGAATCCAAATGAGATAATAAATGTGAAGTGAAAGTTGATTTTTATAATCAGCATTATTATAATACACAAAATCAACATTATATAAATATTAGCTGCTGTTATTGTTATCCAACCAATATTTTAAAAAATGAAACATTCAGTACCAGTGCTCTAAAATTATCATGAATATAATTTTAGTGAGTATAGAGAGCTTTTTCACCATTATTTTCTTTTATTTGATTATTCCAATATTAATCTTATTTGATCATTGTTTCAACTTTTAAAAAGTCTATTCCTGCATGTTTTATGATGGACATAATATAGTAGTAGTTTATTGTTTCTTCTAATCCTCGCTAGCAAGACGTCTAAATGCACATAAATTCTTGTGCCCAAAATGTATTTCATGGGGAAAACTCTTATGTGTACATATTCAAAAAACTTTACAGACTTTTATCCCTTGTTTAAAAATCTTCCAAATGAAAAGTTTTAATGACTTTGCAGCTCTTTTATCACACATCTTAAAATGGTACACTTGTTGTTTGGTTGAAAAAAACAAAAAAACTGCTGTCAAAGCAGATTGAAATGGAATTTCAACAATAATCTTTGGATAATTGTTGGATGGGAATGAAAAATATTATATTGATTTAACAAGTATATCCAATGATATATGTCCTACATTTGGATCTCTGGAATGTTATGAAGTATCTTTTTTCATTTGTTATGGGAAGTAAAGGGAATATAATACTGAGTCTGGAAGATTGAAGTTCAAATCTGAGCTTGATTATTTACTAATTAGGTGTCCCTGAGAAAGTCAGTGAAACATATCTTCGCCTCAGTTTCCTCATGTGTAAGGTAATGATAAAAAATACTATCACTTGTCTCCCAGGCCTATGGTGTGGATCCAAAGGAGATCATAAATGTAAAGTGAAAGCCCAATCTCTGGCAGTAAGTTGACACTGTATAATGCTTGCTGCTGTTATTATCCAACCAATATTTGAAAAAATAATGAAATGTTCTCAAGAGTTTTCTAATATTATTATCATGTGTATAATTTTAGGGAGAATCGATGGCTTTTGCCATTATTTTTATTTCATTTGATTATTTCAATATTAGCTTTATTACATCTTTGCTTCATTCTTTACAGTCTTTTTCTGCATGTTTTATAGTACGCTTCATATGTGAATAATGTATAGCTTCTCACTATCCTAAGTAGTAAGGCATCAAAAGGCACATAAATTCTTGTTTCTACAATTGTCTTTCATCTCCAAAACTCTTATATTTACATATTCAAAAAATTACAGACTTTTATCCTTCAATTAAAAATCTTGCAAATGAAAAATTTTAATGACTTTGGTTGGAGCTCTTTTGTCACACATCTTAAAATGCTCCACTTTCTGGTTGATTGACAAAAGCAAGACACTGCTATCTAAGCACATTGAAATGGAATTTCAACAAAAAGCTTTAGATTATTGATGGATGGGATTGAAAAATATTTAAATGATTTACTAAGTATACTCAATGATACATGTCCTACATTTGAATTTTTGTGAATCATTTTTTTAATTTTTGATGGGAAATACAGTGAATATAATTCTGAGTCTAGAAGACTGAATTTCAAATCTGACTTTCCTTATTTACTACTTGGGTGTCCCTAAAAAAGTCAGTTAAATTTTCTTTGCCTCAAATTCCTCATGTAAAAGGTAATAATAAAAATACTGTCACTGTTCTCCCAGGCCTAAGGTGGGAATCCAAATGATTTAATAAATGTTAAGTAAAAGTTGATTTTTATAATCAACATTATTATAATTCATATAATCAACATTATATAAATCTTCGCTGCTGTTACTATTCTCCAACCAGTATTTTAAAAAATAATGAAACATTCAGTAGGTGCTTTAAAATTATTATCATGAGCATAATTTTATTGAGAAAGAGAGCTTCTTGCCATTATTTTTATTTGATTCCATTATTTCAGTATTAGCTTTATTTCATCATTGTTTAAACTTTTTACAAGTCTATTTCTGTATATTTCATAATGGACATGATTTATTAGTAGTTAGTTTATTGCTTCTTATAATCCTAACTAGCAAGACATCTAAATGCACATGTGTTCTTTTTACCAAAAGTAAATATCATTCAGAAAAATCTTATGTTTACATATTGAAAAAAATTTATTAACTTTTTCCCCTGTTTAAAAATCTTCCAAATGAAAAGTGTTAATGAGTTTGGAGCTCTTTTGCCACTAATCTTATAATGCTACACTTTTTGGTTGATTGATAAAAACAACAAACTTATCTAAGCAAACTGAAATGAAATTTCAACAAAAATTTTTGGATCATTCATGAATGGGATTAAAAATATTGTAATGATTTAATAAGTATACTCATTGACATATGTCTTAATTTGGATTTTTGTAAAGTAATTTTTTTTCAGTTGTGAATGGAAATACAGTGAATATTATACTGAGTCTATAAGACTAAATTTCAATTCTGACCTTGCTTATTTACTAGTTGGGTATCTCTGAGAAAGTCATTTAGCCTTTCTTTGCCTCAGTTTCCTCATATGAAAAGTAATAATAAAAATACTATTACTTTTCTCCCAGGCTTAATGTGGAAATCAAAATGAGATAATAAATGTAGAGTGAAAGCCCAAAACCTTGCACCTAGTCAACATAATGTAAGTGTTAGCTACTCTTATTACCCAACCAATATTTTTTAAAAATCATGAAATATTCATGACAATGTGCTAAAATTATTATCATGAATATAATTTTAGTGAGAATAGAGAACTGTTTGCCATAATTTTAATTGATTTGATTATTTCAGTATTACCTTTATTTCATCATTGTTTCTACCTTTTAAAAAGCCTATTTATGCATATTTTATAAAGGCCATAAGTAGTTCTATTGTAGAACTATTAGTAGTTCATTGCTTCTTATAAAGATAACTAGCAAGAGGTCTAAATGCACATAAGTTCTTGTTGCCAAAAATATAGTTCATCCAGAAGTCTTAGTTTTACATATTAAAAAAAATTTACAGACTTTTGCCCCCTGTTGAAAAATCTTCCAAATGAAAAATTTTAATGACTTGGGAGCTCTTTTGCCACTAATTTCATAATGCTACATTTTTTGGTTGATTTATAAAAGCAACAAACTGCTTTCTACAAAGATTGAAATGGAATTTCAACAGAAATCTTTGAGTCATTGATGCATGGAATCCAAAAACTATTTTAATGGTTTAATAAATATACTCAATGCTATATGTCCTACATTTGGATCTATGGAATTTTGTGAAGTATCTTTTTTTTCATTTCTAATGGGATGTACAGTGAATATAGCCTGAATCTGGAAGACTGAATTTTAAATCTGAACTTGCTTACTTACTATTTGGGTGTCTCTGGGAAAGTCAGTTAACCCTCTCTTTGTCTCAGTTTCCTCATGTGAAAGGTAATAATAAAAAATATTATCATTTGTCTCCCTGGCCTAAGGTGGCGATCCAAATGAGATAATAAATATAAAGCGAAAGCCCAATGTGTGGCACCAAGTCAACACTATATAAATGTGAGCTGCCGTTATGATTATCTAACCAATATTTTTAAAAACAATGAAACATTCAGTAATAGTGCTCGAAAATTATCATGAGCATAATTTTAGTAACAGATAGCTTTTTGTCATATTTTGATTTGATTTGATTATTTCAGTGTTAGCATTTTTTCTTCCTTGTTTCATCCTTTTTAAGATCTATATAATAGCAGTTTATTGTTTCGTATAATCACAAGTAGCAAGGCATCCAAATGCACATAAACTCTTATTGCCAAAAATGTATTTCATCTGGAAAACTCTTATGTTTCCATAATCAAAAAATGTACAGATTTTTGTCCCCTGTTTAAAAATCTTCTAAATTAAAAGTGTAATCACTTTGGAGCTCTTTTGTCAGATATCTTAAATGGTACACTTTCTATTTGATTGATAAAAGCACCAAACTGCAGTCTAAGCAGATTGAAATGGAATTTCAACCAAAATCTTTGGATCATTGATGGATGGGACTGAAAAATATTTTAATGATTTACTAAGTATACTCAATGATATAAGTTCTATATTTGGATTTTTTTGAAGTATTTTTTTTTTCATTTGTGATGGAAACTACAGCGAATATAATACTGAATCTAGTAGACTGAATTTCAATTCTGATCTTGCTAATTTACTAATTGGGTATCCCTGAGAAAGTGGGTTAACCTCTCTTCGCCTCAGTTTCCTCATGTGTGAGGTCATAATAAAAATACTATCATTTGTCTCCCAGGCCTATGGTGTGGATCCAAAGGAGATAATAAATGTAAAGTGAAAGCCCAATCTCTGGCACTAAGTTGACACTATATAAATGTTTGCTGCTTTATTATCCAACCAATATTTGAAAAAAAAATGAAATGTTCTCAAGAGTTTTCTAATATTATTATCATGTGTATAATTTTAGGGAGAATCGATGGCTTTTGCCATTATTTTTATTTCATTTGATTATTTCAATATTAGCTTTATTACATCTTTATTTCATCCTATAAAGTCTTTTTCTGCATGTTTTATAGTATGCTTCATATATTAATAATGTATAGCTTCTCACTATCCTAAGTGGTAAGGTATCAAAAGGCACATAAATTCTTGTTTCTACAATTGTTTTTCATCTCCAAAACTCTTATATTTACATATTCAAAAAATTACAGACTTTTATCCTTCAATTAAAAATCTTGCAAATGAAAAGTTGTAATGACTTTGGTTGGAGCTCTTTTGTCACACATCTTAAAATGCTCCACTTTCTGGTTGATTGACAAAAGCAAGACACTGCTATCTAAGCACATTGAAATGGAATTTCAACAAAAAGCTTTAGATTATTGATGGATGGGATTGAAAACTATTTAAATGTTTAACTAATCATACTCATTAATATATGTTCTACATTTGGATTTTGGGATTTTTGTAAAGTATTTTTTTTTCATTTGTGATGGGAAGAGTGCAGTGAATATAATACTGACCCTTATACACTGAATTTCAAATCTGAGCCTGCTTACTTACTAGGTGGGTGTCCCTGAGAAGATCAGTTAACCTTTCTTTGCCTCAGGTTTTTCATGTGTAAGGTAATAATAAAAATACTATCACTTGTCCCCCAGGCCTAAGGTGGGAATCCAAATGAGGTAATAAATGTAAAGTGACAGTCCCAGACCTTGCACATTGTCAACATTATATAAATGTTAGTTGCTGTTATTGTTATCCAACACTATTGAAAAAATAATGAAATATTCAGCAGCCGTGTCCTAAATTATTATTATTATTGTTGTTATTATTATCATGAGTATAATTTCAGTGAGAAGAGATAGCTTTTTAGCCATTATTTTTATTCAATTGGATTATTTCAATATTAGCTTTATTTCCTCTTTGTTTCCTCCTTTTCAGTGTCTATTTCTGCATGTTTTCTAATGGACATAATATATTAGCCCTGTATTGCTTCTTATAATCCACACTTCTCAAGATCAAAGGTTATCTGCAAGTCTAGACTTGTGACTTTGAAACTGATACTTAGTATCTTATTTGAAGAACACACAAAGCAAAAATCCAAAGGCCCAGGTGCAGGTTAGTTTGCATAAGAGTAGCCATGGGGGAAAGGCAGGGGGAGCCCATCTCCTACCCTTTCCTGCAAAGTTTAGAGTGAAATTGGTTTGCTCCTCAGCAGAGTTCACACAAGAGAAAGCTAGCCTGAAACTATCCTTGCTTTTAGGTGGTGCTGCAACCTGCATTCTGAGATGGTTGAGGAGGAGGGGAAAGAAGCAGGGGATCCAAAGACTTTCTCTCATACTCAAGTGAAAATTCTTTTTGGTATCAACCCACTACCTGACTGCCAAGGGCCCATGTATTAAATTACCATGTTTTTAGTATCTAAGGATATTTCCTAAAGAGCTCCAAATACACATTTCCTGGTAAGACCCCTATAAGCCTAGTAAACCTCTATTGCACAACAAAAACAGACAAATTTAGAAAAGCAAAGATTCTATATATTATAGGTATAAACCATATTGCACTGTACCTAATAACAGAAATGATTCAATGGCAAAAAAAAGGCCTCCATGGAAGCAAAAAAATGATATTAGATGAAAAAGGGAATCAGAAAAATATTATCAGGTTACCTCAAATGCAAGAAAAATTTACTTCCTAGCAAAATCTATGATATATCCCCCTAAAGCAGTTTTCATGGTAAAATTCTTGTCTCTGAATACTTATATAAAGTAGAAAGATAAATTGCAATTGACTCTGTACCTAGAATGACATAGGAACCAATTGAAAAACCAGAAGGGAACCAAAATCATAGTAAAGGTCAGTGTAATTTAAAGAAGAAAATAATTGTAATAAATCCCAGAACTGTTTTTTTTAAAGAACAAGATTGATTAGCAAGTCCAACTTTTACAAGATACCAGAAGTATCCTAAATTAGGTATGAGAAAGGAGAAGGCAAGAATGAAAGAAATCCAGGACATTATCATAGACTACATATATGAAATTCTGAACAAATCTGGGTACCTAAAAGAAATGGAAGTTTATCTACAAAAGTATAATGCCAGAATTAATAAAAAAAACAAGAAACGGATGGCCTAAGTCATAATGAGAAATAACTACCTTTAGTAAAGTAGCAAAATAGAATAAAACCACAAAAATAATGTACATTTCTGCATAGGAAATCAAATGACTCAAGGGCTTGAAAAATATTCTTCTTAATTTATGACCAAAATATATCAGCTATTTGGGTATTAACTGATACCTATGAAAGAGATCTATACAGAGACAACTTTAAAATTATTTTGACAGAGCTAAGGAAGAAGAAAACAAATAGTGAAATTGCTGACTGTGGTTAGGTTGAGCAAATATAGTAAAAATGTACTTTTTAAACTTAGAAATTTAATGAAAAATTAATCAAAATACCAATAACCATTTAGTAGGATTAAAAGCCATACTAAATCTGTGTGGAACAATTGAACAAGAATATCAAGAAGTATTAAAAAGGCCAGCTAAGAAAGATTAACACTATGCAATGTGTACTATAAAGCAATAATTAATTTTTAACCTAGAAAACTAGATTATTGGAGCAAGATGAAACACTCTAACAGAACCTGATGAAAATAAAATATCAGTGCTTGGAAAACTCACATACACACACTCTTAAAAATCCCAACAAACATGGAGAATAATCTCTACAGAAAAACTGTGCAGAAAACTAGATAAATCTAGAGTAAAAAATGGGTTTGTATCCACACCTCATCCAATATACTGCCCCAAACTATGAATCTATAAAGGACCTAAACATTTAGAAAATTATTGACAACAAAAAGAAAAAGCAATATACTTGTTTCATATGGAGACTTTGAAAAAATAAATTGCTGGAGAAAAATGGGCTTGAATATGAAAAATGAAAAGTACTTTAGGCAATAAAAAAGCAGAATCTCTAAAATGAAGAGACAAATTGGGGGAAAAAATTTTAAATAGCTACATCTGAAAAATCTCACATCCATAATCTAAAAGGACACATATCCAATAAGATAATTCACACTCCCCAGTGCAACAATTGTCAAAATACATAAAAGGGCTTACAAAGAAAGAAATACACAGTGTTGGTAACTACATGAAAATCTTCTTTCAACTCCTTAGTAAATAAAAAAGTTCAAAGCAAGACAGCTTTAAAATACAGCCTTGCATTGGCAGGGCTCTGATGGTTTGCATTCTTAATGGGACTGCAGATTGGTGAACTATTTTGGCATCACAAAACTAATCATAATTTGAAACCTACTAAAGCCAAAAAAAAAAATGATTTAAAAAGAAAGGACTCCATTTGTACAAAAATGTTCATAGTTATTCTCTTTGCAATAACAAAAAATTGTATTTTGTAAAAATTACAAAATTCTGAAGAAATTGTAAATAAAATCTAGCTATTGTATAGTAGTTGCATAGATTATCATATACAAATGTAATGAAATATTAAATTATATGACAACTGCTTAGTGGGGAACCTTTAAGAATGATGGAAACATCCTCTGGAGTACTTGGCAAGACTGTAGGTTTTATTTTGAAAGGAATTTTAAGGCTCATGTTCATAAATGAAAAATCATTTTCCTCCAGAAATTCTTCCTGCTTATTCTTACTACCTGGATAATTACACATCATGTTACTACATATCATATTTTATTTATTTATTTATATTTAAAATAATCATATTTTATTTCTCTATCATCTAGCCTGTTATATGAGACCAGAAAGAAAAAGGCAAGAAATCTATCCTTTGAAATCCTTAGGGGAATGGCTATCAATCCTTGTAAAAGGTATTGAAATTTTTGAATTTTTGAATTGAAATTGAATTGAATTGATTGAAACTTATCATAATTACTTTTAAATTTATACGTATGTAATTTATTCTCTTTTAATTGGGCGGCCAGGAAGCACACAGTGAATAGAATGTCAGGCCTAGCATCAAAAAGGCCTGAGTTCAAATTTGGCCTCACCTGCTTAGTAAGCTGTATGAGCCTGGGCAAGTCCCTTCACCCTACTTGCCTCATTGGTAAATTGAGCCAGAGAGGCAACCTGCAAACCGTATCAGTGTCTTTGCCAAGAAAACCCCAAATAGGAACTTAGAGAATTTGACATGACGAAAATGACTAGACAATAATCATAAATATATTCCTCTTTGAAATGTTGGTTTAAAAAAAAAAAAAAAAGCATTGCTTCTGAGAAAAAAAAATCATTCCCTGAAATTTTAGCCTGAAGCACACACATATAAGCATTTTCTGACAAAGCTCTTGAAATTGATTTATTTATATTGCTGATGGTTATAGTACTTTAACTGCAGCAATTGTTCATTTATAATTCAATACTATTGATTTAAGTAGATATTTTAAGTCCCGGGGTGACCTTCTATTTATGAACAATTCCCCACACCTTTGGGATAAAATAAATATAACTGCTTTTCCTATATTTGAAATGAAAGTTACCCTTCCAAAAAAAAGAAAAAGAAAACTCAAACCAAAAAACTCAAGACCCAGTAAATGAATCAGGTATGAACAACAAGAGAATACTAAACACATCTACCAGAAGCACATATGAACCCTGTGAATTTATGTTTCAGTAATTTTAAATATTTCTAACTTTAACTGGCCTCTCTCAGTGATTTTCACTTATAATTTCTACCTCAGGAGAGGTAGTGGTCATGTGGTCATGAACCTATTCTGTATGGATGCAATTCACTACTCACCATGGTTTCTTCTTTCTGTCAGTGAAAAGTCCCGTGATAAATGTGAAGTCATTATATGCCTGTGATGGTAATAAAACTAGGTTGGAGAAGTGAAAATGAACCCAAAGGAAGGGTGTTGAGGATAGAATGGTTATAATACTTGGTCTTTGTTTCCCCTGGAAGTCTTAGAAATTGGATATTGTGTGGATTCTCCTACCTTCCTTGACCTATATTTACACTGCTCTTTGAGTAGAAGCAAGGGAGAATGAAATGAATGTTTGATTTAGCCTGATAAATGTTTTCTCCAGAAAAAAAACTTGTCTTCCCAGGGTTGAATTTTCTGCCTCAAAACCTTTCCTCCCCACTCATATCCTTTCTCATTCCCTTCCTACTTCAAGACCTCCTATTTTCATTTGTCCTCTTAGCCTAGAGTATGTTTTTCTTCTCAGTGAATCTAAAAATTAGCTTTGGGAACAATCTCTTGGAACAGCTAGGCCTTTTTGACCAATTTGTCACCAAAATTAAATCCGTGAAAATAGTCTCTGTTGGTCAGATGCAACTGCACATATTTAACCTTGGTCAGATTGCTTGCTGTCTTGGGGAGCAGGGAGGGAAAGAGAAAAATCTGGAGCACAGTCTTACAAAAAATGAAAGTTGAAAACTTTCTTTATACCTATTTGCAAAAAAAAAAAAAAAAAGACTATCAAAAGTTTAACAAATAAATAGCCATGAAGAGCTGTGACAATGAAACAGCATGGGGGGTGTTCCAAGCTTTACTGCCAACATTATGAAAAGAAGTTCAACTGAAGGAAAATCTTAACTATTATTGTTTTCCCAAAGTAAAACAGAAGTAGAATGATCACTTCTCAGGTGTCTTACAGAAATTTCTGTTCAGGTCAGATTGGATGACATAAGTGACTTCTAAGGTTTCTTTCAACTGTATGATTCTCTTGCTAGAGTCTTGCATGATATAAACCCTAAATTAGACAAACCCTGTTTTACTCTTGTAAACTTTCAAGTGTTGTATTATTGTTAGCTCTTGTTATTGTCATTGATTCCTCTTTGCAGGAATTCTTCATGATTTGATTTGATTGTGAGGCAATTGGGGTTGTGACATGTCTCAGGTCACATAGCTATTAAGTGTTAAATGTCTGAGGGCACATTTGAACTCAAGGCCTCCTGACTTCAGAGCCTGCTCTATACGCTGTGCCATCTAGCTGCCCCCTTGATTTTCTCTACTAACTGGTAATTTCCTACTAGAACCTATATTTATTTACTCTTAGAATGTATTGGGCAAGGTGAGCAATAGACACACTCTATAGATCTAGACACAGGGCCCTCCCTTGTGTTCTGAGAGAATGGTTTCAGTAATGTCACAAGAAGAGCAGGAAAAAATCTTTGTGATAATCTGGTCCCACTCCCTTCATTTTACAGAAGAGTTAAGTGAGGTCCAGGTATCAACTCGTATATTTGTGATCCTAGTTCCCTTCCCTTCACTTTGGACAAGAAATGCTTATGTGTGAGGCAGGGTGGGTCATACTTAACTCTTGTTCCTGGAGTCATTCCCAACCTGCATCACAGATGATGCCTTTGGGGGCCAGGGGTCCTCAGACTTTTTAAATAGGGGGCCAGTTCACTGTCCCTCAGACTGTTGGAGGGCCAGACTCTAGTAAAAACAAAAACTTTGTTTTGTGAGCCTTTAAATAAAGAAACTTCCTAGCCCTGGGTGAGGGGGATCAACGTCCTCAGCTGCTGCATCTGGCCCACGGGCCATAGTTTGAGGACCCCTGCCTTTACCTTTATACCTCCAGAATCTTTTCAGTGCTTTCATGTGTATTTTGTTAGGGATTCCTATGCCTGCATGATTTTATTTATTTGGGGGGGTGTGGATCTATGGTGTCAGAAATGACACAACAGACCTGGAAGGAGTGTTAGTGACTTGCCAGAGACATTTATATCAAGGGATGGCATGATGCCATCTGCTTAGACTCACTTCCTTTCCACAGGGGCAAGGGAAATATGAACAGAAATGGCTAGAATGGCTGCTAGGACTTTTTAGGCCATGGAAGCTGACCTTGCTGTCTCTGGACTCTGTCACAGTGTCTTGAAATGTTTGCTTTGAGTCAGAGCATACTTATTTGCTCATCTTTTGTGCTCATGAATCACTGAGCATCAAAATATTTTTTTTCCCAACACGCCTGTATATCTTAATGTAAATGACTGGTGTAGTCAAAGGCAGTGGGAGGCTGTTTATCCTAGAATGATGCGTTTGCAGAAGGGGTTACCTCCCTTTTTCACCTAGGTACAGAGGGCTATCAGAGTTCAATGTTCAGGAGCCATTGGGGTTGGTTTGAAATCCTGGCAGAGCTGCCTGCCAAGCTCTTGGTTGAATTTAATGTATGCTGTGCCAGATACTCATGGAATCATTAGGCCATTTAGTCTAACCTGTTGATTTTGCAGATGGGGAAACTGAAGCTTAGAGTAAGCTAAGTGTCTGACACAGGATCATACAACTAATAAGTGTGTGAGGCATGTTTTAAACCCAGCTCTCTCTGACTCTCCTAAGCCCATGCCCTGTGGGAGCTATGCCACAAACTGATACTTGTGCTTACCTCGTCCTTTTTTAATGTTTTCAAAGAAAATGAAGAGATTTTTTTAATTTGAAAATCTTTATTTTTAATACCTTCACAAATGCTGCTTGAAAATTAAATTTCCATGAAAATCAAAGATATAAAATAATGAGGGAGCATTACAATTAAAACAAACCAAAAACCACCACATAAATCACTATTTTTCAAATACCTGAGCAAAGAAAAAAATCCACCATGCTCATACATCATCCACACATAATACTCAGATTTTGAGTTGAAAATGAAAGGTTACAAAAAAGCACAAATGAAGGTTTTTTGGGGTTTTTTGTTTTTTTTTTGTTTGTTTTTGTTTTTGTTTTACTTCTATGTCTAATGTATTAAACCTTTGACACTAGGAATGAGGCGTCCTATGAACAACTCAGTTAAGTGCTTAGTGTCAGAGGAACTATACTAAAGAAATTCTAACATCCTTATCAACTATAAAATGAAAAATTATGCATAGCTGCTATTAAAAGTGACAGCTCTGCAAAAATGAAAAAGGCTCAAATATATCCTCTCTCTCCCTATGCCTTCTATCCCTAACAACATAAATAAGGGAACAAATATCAGAATTCAAACAGTACAAAAGGAGCAAATAACAGAAATACCATTTTGTTCCAAAAAAGAAAAAAATTATTAAACTCATGTTCTAAATAATCCAAAAAGAATCAATATCAGCAATACCCTCTCTTCATCTTTTGTTCTAAACAGTATAAAAAAATAATGATTGGAAATATTTCCATTGCTTTTTTTCCAAACAATACTAAACAACAGTGATTGGAAATATCCCCCCATAGTTTTTGTTCCAGACAATATAAAAGAAATATTTAACCATGTTCTAAATAATACAAAAGGAACAAAAAACACAAATACCCACTTTATACCTTTTGTTCCAAACCCTACAAAAGTTACAAATCTAAGAACTAACTCCCCCATTCTTTTGTTCCAGACAATATTTAAGCATGATTGCAAATATTCCCCCCCCCATGGTTTTTGTTCCATACAATATAAAAGAAATATTTAACCATGTTCTAAATAATACAACAGGAACAAAAAACACAAATACCCACTTTATACCTTTTGTTCCAAACCCTACAAAAGTAACAAATCTAAGAACTAACCCCCATTCTTTTGTTCCAGACAATATTTAAGCATGATTGCAAATATCCCCCCCCCATGGTTTTTGTTCCATACAATATAAAAGAAATATTTAACCATGTTCTAAATAATACAAAAGGAATAAAAGTCACAAATATCTACTTTTTACCTTTTGTTTTAAACCATAGAAAAGTTACAAATCTAATTTTTTCCCCATTACCTTTTGTTCCAAACAGTACTTAAAAACAATGATTGGAAATAATCCCCATGATTTTTGTTCCAAACATTATAAAAGAAATATTATTTAATAAGTTGTAAATAATACAAAAGGAACAAAACCCAGAAATCCCCACTTTATAACCTTTGTTCTAAACCATATAAAAGTAGTATCAGAAACACCTGCCTTGTATCTTTTGTTGCAAAGAGTACAAAAGAACAGTAATGGCAATATCCTCCATTAATTTTTTCCCAAGCAATACAAAATAATTATTTAACCACATTTTGTTCACAAAACAAAGGGAACCAGAATCAGAAATACTCCATTATCTCTTGGTGTTTCAAACCATGCAAAAAGAACAAAAATTAAAAAAAAAATATTTAGTCTTCTAAATACTACAAAAAAGAACACTTGTTATAAGTATCCAACTTACACCTTGTTCCAAACTATTTAAAAGGAAAAAATAAGAGAAATGCCCCCCAATTACCCAATAATGCCCCAAACAATACAGAAGGAACAAATATCAGAAATACCTCTTTGCTTCTGCCTTTTGTTCCAAAGTCTGTATAGGGGAAAAAACCCCAGAAATACCTCTCCCTTTTTAATCTTTTGTCCCAAAGACTACTTAAGGAACAAATAAGAGAAATACCCCTCCATTACCTTTTGTTCCAAAGTCTTTATGGGGAAAAAAAAAAAAAAAAAAAAAAAACCTCTACATTTTTATCTTTTGTTAGAAAGACTAAGAAACAAATCCCAGAAACACCATTATCTTTTACCTTTTGTTTCAAAGTCTACATATGAAAAAAAAATCAGAAACACCTCTACTTTTTTACCTTTTGTTCCAATGACTAATATGGAACAAATATCACAAATACCCTTTTTTTTTTACTTTCTTCTCCAAAATATCTAAGTAACTAAGATCTTTTTTGTGTGTGTATGCAAGAAAACACACTGAATGTTTACCATGTTTTTACTGAGACTTAAGTATGAGAAGGCTCTGCTTCAGCATTCTGAATATACTCAGGAGAAGCAAGCTCATAATCATCGGAATTAAACAGAGCTTCATGATTTCTTGCCAAATAGTTTACAAAATCATGCAAATACCTTAGCAATAAATTGGTACTATGAGCATCAAAGAACGTATAGGACAGCATATCTCCAATTTTTACAAATAATCGCAGCAGATGCGGTGCTCCGTAGATCTGGGACACCGGGACACCACGTTTGCTGGCTGAGATGGCAGCATACTGTGGTTTCTCAAATTTATACAACAGATGAGTGCCTAGCATGAAATTGAAATATGCTTTAATACCGGCTACAACTTCAGGAACAGCATAGATCTTATCTTCTGAGTTGGCATTAGACCTTTCGTAACGTTCGTAGTCCTGCAGAATTGACTCCACTGTCTTCTGGGCCGGGAGATGAAATAACTTCTTTTGGTCAGTGATCAAGTTCCAGTCTTGCACAAGCCATGGTTTCAGTTCTGCCGGGATAGTGATTTTAAAGTCCGTTTTTTTCACATATGCTCTTCGCTGTTGCCCGGCTCGTGGTCTGCACTGCTCTGACTGGCTGCTACAGCACCCTTCTCTGGTGCCGGCACCTCTGCTTACAGAACACTCATGCTGGTTTCTTCTGTACACCTGTGTGGACGCTGAAGGGCCTTCACCACTATTTGCGGTGAGATTTCTCCGTGGACCCCTCGAAGGCCTCTTCCCCAAAGCTGTCCCTGCCTCTTTCCCTTTCACTGATTTCAGTTGACTAGCTTGAAAAAGTTCTTTCTGCTTCTGCAGATTGGTTTCTGAATATTTAAGTAATCTGCTTTCTGGAACCCACTCGTCATCCCATCCTGCAGGGGTCTGAAGAGGGTCTTCAGAGGCAAAGTCATCATCTTCAGTATCAGCCCTCACCTTGTCTTTTCCCTTGCGCTTTCCCTTGGCCTTCCCCTTTCCCTTCCCCCCGAATGACTCTTTTCCGGCCTCACTGGCCTCACTGGCCTCAGTGATTTCCCCGGTTTCTGGGGATTTGTGGCACTTGCTGGCTTGAACGGCCTTGGTGGCTTTCTGGGACTCCTGGCTTTTAGAATCCTTCAGATGATCCCCAGCCTCGGCAGCTTTGTGGACCTCTGGAGTTTTGGGGGTTTCGCGGGCTGTGGCAGCTTCTCGGGACTCACGGATCAGACGGGCCAACCGAGTTTCACGAACTTCTGTGGTCTGATCAGGTGTGCGGCTTTTACGAGCTTTCCGGGTCGGGCGCACCTTGTCGGTTTCAGGCGAGGCTTTGGCGGCTTCTTGGGCTTCTCGGATTGCGCGGGCCCTTCGAGTTTCACGGACCTCGGTGGCTTTGTGAGTCTTGGGAGTTTCATCAAAGGTCTTGGTGACTTCTTGGCTCTGAGTGTCTTTGGCGGCTTCCCGGGCCTTGGTAGATTTCCGACCTTTACGGATTGTGCGGGTGCTGTGAGTTTCGAGGACTTTGGTAGATTCCTTGGCGGCCTCACGGGCCTTGGCGTCTTGGGTCACACTGGTTTCGTCAGCTTCTGTGAATTTGGGTGTCTGGCTAGTTGCGCTGTGACTGGTGGCTTCGTTGCAGGCTTTGGCGGCTCCCCGGGACCTACGTGCACGGCCCCCCCTACGGCTTGCGGGGGTCTTGGAGACTCCAGGGCTCTCCTTGGCTGCATGAGGCCCGGTGCTTTGATCTTTGTCTTTAATGGCTTCGTCACCTGTTTTGGCTGCATCTGCGGCTTCGAGGGCCCGGGCTTCCGCCTCTTCGCGAGCTTCCGCCGCTTCGTGAGCTGCGAAGGCTTCGCGGGCCTGGACTTCGGCAATTTCGCGGGCCCGGGCTTCGGCGGCTTGGCGGGCCCGGGCTTCGGCGGCTTGGCGGGCCCGGGCTTCGGCGGCTTCGCGGACCCGGGCTTGCGCGGCTTCGCGGATCCGGGCTTGAGCGGCTTCGAGGGCCCGGGCTTGCGCGGCTTCGAGGACCCGGGCTTCTGCGGCTTCGCAGGCCCGGGCTTCTGCGGCTTCCCGGGCCCGGGCTTCGGCGGCTTCGCGAATCCGGGCTTCGGTGGCTTCGCGGACCCGGGCTTTGGCGGCTTCGATGGCCCGGGCGGCGGCTTCACGGGCCCGGGCGGCGGCTTCGGTGGCATGGGCTTCGGCGGCTTCACGGGCTTGGGTGGCTGCGGCAACATCACGGATTCGGGCGGCTTCACGGGACTGGGCGGCTGCAGCGGCATCTCGGGCTCGGGCGGCTTCACAGGCACGGGCAGCTGCAACATCACGGGCCCAGGAGGCTTCACGGGCCCGGGCAATTGCAATTTCATGGCCGTGGGTGACTGCAACTTCACAGGCATGGCTGATTATGGCATCGCGGGTTCGGGCGGCTTCGAGGGCCCTGGCGGCGGTGACTTCACAGAGTCGCATGGCTTCACGGGCCAGGACAGCTGCGGCATCGCGCGCCCGAAAGGCTGAGGCTTCACAGGCGCGGGCGGTTTCACGAGCTCGAATGGCTTCACGGGCTCGGGCGGCTTCACGGGTTGGGCTGTCTTCTGGGGCCTGCATGGCTTCAGCTTCACGGGTTCTGGCGGCTTCACGGGCACGGGCGTCTGCAACATCAAGGCCCCAAGTGGCTGCGGCATCACGGACCGGGGCGGCTGCGGCATCACGGACCGGGGCGGCTGCGGCATCACGGACCGGGGCGGCTGCGGCATCACGGACCGGGGCGGCTGCGGCATCACCGGCACTGGCGGCTGCGCCATCATGGGCACGGGTGGCTGCGGCATCACGGGCACGGGCGGCTGCACAGGCGGCTGCGGCATCACGGGTCTGGACGGCTGCGGCATCAAGGGCCTGGGCGGCTGCCGCATCAAGGGTCTTGGTGGCTGCGGCATCACGGGCCTGGGTGGCGGCATCAAGGAGCAACGGAGCTCCCCAGATCTCTGTATCATACTCACGGAGCTCGGTGGCAGCGTCGCTGGTCTCGGCAGTAGCGTCACTGGTCTCGGCAGTGGCATCGCTGGCCTCTGCGACTTTGCGGGCCTGGGGGGCTTCGCGGGCCTGGGCGGCTTCGCGGGCTCTGCGGGTTGCACGAGCTCTACGGCTTTCCCGAACCTTTGGGGGCTCCGTGGGTTTGGGAGTTGCCTCAGCGGCTTTATCGGGGCCCCGGCTGGCTGTATTTATCTCACAGATAACACGGACCTTACTGGATTCATAGACCTCACTGCTTTCAGAGACCGAACTGGTTTCACTGCTTTCACTAGCCTTGGGTAACCCTGGGACTTCACTCATCTTCCCTGGCTCCTGGGCCTTATTGGCCTCGCCGGCTTTTTCGGGCCCCTGGGCTTTGGTCTCGTTCGGCTTTCCAGACCCCTGAGCTTGCACAGGGTCATTTCCCTCGTTGGGGTAGCGAACGAGGTACTTGACTTTCCTGTACTTGGCAGACACTTTGACACATTCTGCCTCGTAAAGAAGGGGCCCTCGGAAACACAATACTCGCTCCCCAACCTCAAACTGGGGCTTCCTGGGGCGCTTCTTGGGGTCTTTCTTGGGTGCCATGACTCCCGTAGCGAGCTGGAGCTCGCACCCGCCTCACCGCCTCTACCGCTACCGGCACACGCGGCCCGGGCACTGCCGCCTCCCTCGGGCCCTGAACCCCAACAGTACCTTCCACTCGGTTGCCTCCTAGTCTCAGTTCAGAGTGGGGCTCCGACACGCTTACTAGGCACAGCCGACTAGCAGGTGCACTAGCTAAGGCGTCAGCTCCGCCAAAGAGTATCAGCTCCCGCCGAAGAGTGTCAGCTCCCCCCGAAAGAGTGCAACTAGAGCCCGGGACGGGGGGTCTATTTATGCTTTTTTACCAACCAATGGCCAGGCATCACATCAACCACCAATAGGAGTCGGGTTTGTCCGCAATCCGGTCGTCCTTTTGCTATTCCAGCCAACGGCCGGATGGCACAGCTCAGTGGTCTAACCAATAGCCGGGTTATCTTAGTTGCCGCCGATAGTAGTTACTCCAGCCAATTGAGTGCAGTCTTAGCTTCCCGCCAAGGGCTGCAACTTGAGCTAGTTGGCTTTGGGCCAAGGCGGGATGCTTATGGAAATCGGTGCTTGGGCTTGCTGGGGCCATATGACCCTGACTTCTGCACTGTTTAAAATAATTTGGATTCGTTGCCATTAAGCAAACGATCTTGTGTACCGAAGGGTGCTATCTGGACGAATGTAATAATGTCTAAGTGATCACAGTTACACATGCAGGGCCACAAATTACCAAACTGATTAGTTTCCCGGACTAGCCCCCCACAAACTGTGCACTACTGTTCTTCTGCATGCATGCTTTCTTGTGCTTTTGTGCAAATGAGCTGCATGCATGCAGGAATGCTCATGGCCATTGCGGTGCATGCAGGAATGCTCGTGTGCATTGAGGTGCATGCATCTTTGTGTGGGTCATGCGTGTCTAGATATGTATACACAGGGGGAGTTGAATTCATACATAGATGGTGTGTACACATGCAAATAGGAGATTCTCAAGAGGACAGTTGACTTGGTGCCATAATGGAGATATGGATAGCCAACCTGGAGGATGGCACATTTTTCTATAGCTTAGATTTAGGGCAAGAAAAGACCTTAAAGACCAAGTAGGTCCGACCGGGCCGGGGGACTGAGCGCACACAAGCATACCCGGGAAAAAGGTGAACTCTCTCATTTGACTCACCATGTGTGCTATGTACCGAAAAGCTTAGGGAAGTTTGAAAAGTGAAATTTCTGGCGACTGTGTGAGGGTGGGAGAGTATTTGGGGTTAAGTGATTCGTCCAGGGTCACACACATAATAAGTATTAAACGTCTCATTTCGGATTTCAGCTCAAGTTCTGTCACCAAGGCGGGCGGGTTATCGCAGGCACCAATAACTGCACCCTGAAGTTTTCAAAACTGAAGTTCAAATCTGGCCTTGCTAACTTACTAGTTGGATATATCTGGCATAGTCAGGTAACTTCTCTTTGCCTCAGTTTCCTCATCTGTAAAATAATAATAAAAATACTCGAACTTGACTCCCAGGCTTACCACGGGGATCCAAATGAGATAATATAAAGTGAAAGCCCAGTGCCTAGGACGTGATCAACACGATATAAATGTTAGTTCCTGTTATTCTCCAACCAATATTTGAAAAAATAATGAACTATTTGCAAGTTTTCTAAACTGATTATCATGAGTATAAATTTAGTGAGAATATATATTTTTTGCCATTACTTTTATTGGATTTGATTATTTCAGTATTGGTTTATTTTATCTTTGTTTCATCCTTTTCAGTGTCTGTCTTGGCATGTTTTATAATGGACATTATAGATTTTTACTGCATTGCTCCTCATAATCATATGTAGCAAAACATCTAAAGGTACATAAGTTCTTCTTGCCAAAAATATATTTTATCTGGAAGACTCTTAAGTTTACATATTTTAAAAATTGACAGATCTTTGTCCTGTATATAGACATTCTGCCAAATGAAAAGTTTCAATGACTTTTGAACTCTTGTCACAAGTCTTAAAATGCTATACTTTCTGGTTGATTGAGAAAAGCAAAAAAACTGCTATCGAAGCAGATTGAAATGGAATTTCAACAATAATCTTTGCATAATTGATGGTTGGGACTGAAAATTATTTGAATGATTTACCAAGTATATTAAATGGTATATGTCCTATATTTTGATCTATGAAATTTTGTGAAGTATCTTTTTTCTCATTTGTGATGGGAAGTACAGTGAATATAGTACTGAGCCTGGAAGACTGAAGTTCAAATCTGGCCTGGCTTCCTTACTAGTTGGGTGTCTCTGAGAAATTCACTTAACCTCTTTTTACCTCACTTTCCTTATGTGTGAGATAATGATAAAAAATAATATCATTTGTTTCCCAGGCCTAAGGTGGGGATCCAGATGAGATAATAAAACTAAAGTGAAAGTCAAATGCATGGGACATAATCAACACTATATAAATGTTGTTAGCTGCTGTTATTCTTATCTCACAAATATTTTTTTAAATCATAAAAGATTCATTAACAGTGCTCTCAAATTATCATCAGTAGAATTTTAGTGAGGATAGATTTTTGCCATTAATTTTATTTGATCAGATTATTTCAGTATTAGCTTTATTTTATTTTTGTATCATCCTTTTCCATGTATTGCTGCATGTTTTAAAATAGAATACTATATTAGTACTGTAATACTTCTTATAATCATAACTAGCAAGATTTCAAAAACGATATAAGTTGTTGTCAAAAATATATTTCAAATAAAAAATTCTTATGATTACACTTTAAAAAATTTACAAGTGTTTGTCCCCAGTTTAAAAATCTTCCAAATAAAAACTTTTAGTGCCTTTGCTGCTCTTTTGTCACATATCTTAAAATGCTGCATTTTCTGATTGATTTATAAAAGCATAGTCAACACTGTATAAATGTTAGCTCCAGTTATTATTCTCCAAACAATATTTAATAAAATAATGAAATATTCAGTAACAATGCTCTGAAGTTATTGTCGTGAAAATAATTTTAGTCACAATAGATAACTTTTTGCCATTAATGTTATTCGATTTTATTATTTCAATATTAGATCTATTTCATCTTTGTTTCAATGCCTTCTTTCTTCATGCTTTCTAATAGACATCATATATTAGTACTATACTGCTTCTTAACAAGACAACAAAAAGGACATAGGTTCTTCTTGCCAAAAATGTATATCATCTGAAAAACTCTTATTTTACATATTCACAAAATTTACAAATTTTTGTCCCTTGCTTAAAAATCTTCATCATAAATATTTTAATCAATTTGGAGCTCTTTTGTCACAAATCTTAAAATGTAAAACTTTCTAGTTGATTGAGAAAAGCAACAAACTGCTATCTAAACACATTGAAGTGAAATTTCAAAAAAAATCTTTGCATCATAGATGCATGGGATTGAAAAATATTTTGATGATTTAATAAGTATAATCAGTAATGTATATTCTACATTGGCAGCTATAGATTTTGGTGAAGTACCTTTTTTCATCTGCGATGGGAAGTACAATAAAAATAATACAAAGGCTAGATAGAAGAGTGAAGTTCACATCGGAGCTTTCTTCAACTCTCCTTGGGTATCTCTGTGAAAGTCAGATACTCTTTCTTTGCCTAAGTTTCCTCATCAGTAAGGTAATAATTGTAATAACACTTTGCCCCCATGACTATAGTTGGGTTCCAAATGAGGAAATAAAAATAAGGTGAAAGCCCAATAGCTGGCACTAAGTCAACAGGAGATAAGTGTTAGCCGCTGTTATTATCTAATCCATATTTTGAAAAGATGATGAAATTTGATTATTTCACTATTGGCATTTTATCATCATCCTTTTCAATGTCAATTTCTGCATGTTTTATAATGGACACTATATGGTAGTACTGTATTGCTTCTTATCTTCATCACTAACAAGACATCTAAAAGCATCTAAGTTCTTGTTGCCAAAAATGTATTTCAAGTAAAAAAGTTGTTATGATTACATATAAAAAAATTTACAGGTGTTTGTACCCAGTTTAAAAATCTTCCAAATGAAAAGTTTTAATAGTTAGGGAGCTCTTTTGTCACACATCTTAAATGGTAGACTTCCTATTTGATTGATAAAAGCAACCAACTACTATCTGAGCAGATTGAAATGAAATTTCCATAAAAATCTTTGGATAACTGATGGTGGGATTGAAAAATATTTTGACGATAGTAATAAGTATACTGAAGGATGTATGTCCTACATTTTGATTCATGGAATTATTTTAAGTATCTTTTTCATTTCGGATGGGAAGTTCAGCGAATGTAGTCCTGAGCCTGGAAGACTGAAGTTCAAATCTGAGCTTGCTTATTTACTAGTTGGGGATCTCTGGGACAGTCACTTAACCTGTCCTTGCGTCAGTTTCCTCATCTGTAAGATAATATTTAAAAATACTGTCACTTTTCTCTCAAGCCTAAGGTGGGGGTCCAAATGAGATAATAAATGTAAAGGGAAAGCCCAGTGCATGGGCCGTAGTCAACACTATATAAATGTTAGTAGCTGCTGCTATTATTACATAGCCACTCTTTTAAAAAATAATTCAGTATTCAATAACAGTGTGCTAAAATTATTATCATAAGTATAATTTCAGTGAGAAGAGATAGCTTTTTCCCAATTTGTTTTGATTTGATTATTTCACTGTTAGCTTTGTATCAACTTTATTTCATCCTCTTCAATGTCTATTTCTGCATGTTTTATCATGGACATTATATATTTTTACTGTGTTGCTTTTTATAATCTCAAGTAGCAGGACATCTAAAAGCACATACCTTCTTGGTCCCAAAATGCATTTCATGTGCAAACCTTAACTGTACATATTTTTTAAAATTGATAGATTTTTATCCCTTGTTTAAAAATATACCAATTGAAAAGTTTCAATGACTTTTGAACTCTTTGTCACACATCTAAAGATGCTGCATTTTCTGACTGAGAAAAGCAACAAGCTAATATCTAAGCAGACTGAAATGGAATTTCAACAATAATATTTAGACCATTGGGGGGATTGTAAAATATTTTAATGCTTTACTCAATATAGTCAATGATATATGTCCTACATATATGTATCTATGGAATTTTATGAAGGATGCTGTTCATTTCTGATGGGAAGTTTAGTGAATGTAGTCCTGAGCCTGGGAGACTGAAGTTCAAATCTCAGCTTCCTTATTTACTAGTTGGGGGATCTCTGGGAAAGTCAGTTAACCTCTCTTTGCCTCAGTTTCCTCATCTGTAAGTTAATATTTAAAAATACAGTCACTTGTCTCTCAGGCCTAAGGTGTGCAAATGAGATAATAAATGTAAAGGGAAAGCCCAGTGCATGGGCCGTAGTCAACACAATATAAATGTTAGTAGCTGCTGCTATTATTACATAGCCACTCTTTTTAAAAATAATTCACTGTTCAATAAGAGTGTGCTAAAATTATTATCATGAGGATAATTTCAGTGAGAATATATAGCTTTTTTGCAATGTTTTTTTTTATTTGATTATTTCACTGTTAGCTTTGTATCATCTTTATTTCATCCTTTTCAGTGTCTATTTCTGCATGTGTTATCATGGACTTTATATATTTTTACTGTATTGCTTTTTATATTCTTAAGTAACAAGACATTTAAAAGCACATACCTTCTTGGTCCCAAAATGCATTTCATGTGACAAACCTTAAATGTACACATTTTTAAAAATTGACAGATTTTTATCCTCTGTTTAAAAATCTTTCAAATGAAATTTTTAATAATTTTTAACTCTTTTGTCACACATCTAAAAATGCTGCACTTTCTGACTGAAAAAAGCACCAAACTGCAGTCTAAGCAGATTGAAATAGAATTTCATCAATAATCTTTGGATCATTGATGGGTGGGATTGTAAAATATTTTAATGCTTTCATATAGCCAATGATATAGGTCCTACATATATGTATCTATGGAATTTTATGAAGTATCTTTTTCATTTCTGATGGGAAGTTTAGTGAATGTAGTCCTGAGCCTGGGAGACTGAAGTTCAAATCTTAGCTTCCTTATTTACTAGTTGGGGGATCTCTGGGAAAGTCAGTTAACCTCTCTTTGCCTCAGTTTCCTCATCTGTAAGTTAATATTTAAAAATACAGTCACTTGTCTCTCAGGCCTAAGGTGTGCAAATGAGATAATAAATGTAAAGGGAAAGCCCAGTGCATGGGCCGTAGTCAACACAATATAAATGTTAGTAGCTGCTGCTATTATTACATAGCCACTCTTTTTAAAAATAATTCACTGTTCAATAAGAGTGTGCTAAAATTATTATCATGAGGATAATTTCAGTGAGAATATATAGCTTTTTTGCAATGTTTTTTTTTTTATTTGATTATTTCACTGTTAGCTTTGTATCATCTTTATTTCATCCTTTTCAGTGTCTATTTCTGCATGTGTTATCATGGACTTTATATATTTTTACTGTATTGCTTTTTATATTCTTAAGTAACAAGACATTTAAAAGCACATACCTTCTTGGTCCCAAAATGCATTTCATGTGCAAAACCTTAACTGTACATATTTTTTAAAATTGACAGATTTTTATTTCTTGTTTAAAAATCTTCCAAATGAAAAGTTTCAATGACTTTTGAATTCTTTGTCACACTTCTAAAGATGCTGCACTTTCTGATTGAGAAAAGCCACAAACTACTATCTAGGTAGATTGAAGTGGAATTTCAGCAATAATCTTTGGATCATTGATGGATGGGGTTGCAAAATACTCAATGATTTCCTGCGTATATTCAATGACATATGTCCTACATTTGGGAGTGAAGTTCAACTCTGAGCTTGCTTATTTACTGCTTGGGAAAGTCAGTTAATCTCTCTTTGCCTCAGTTTCCTCATGTGTAAGATAATATTAAAAAATACTGCCACTTGTCTCCCACATCTATGCTGTGAATCCAAATGGGATAATAAATGTCAAGTGAAAGCCCAATTCATAGGACATAGTCAACAGTATGCAAATGTTAGCTGCTCTTAGTATCGAACCAATATACTAAAAGAAAGATGAAATATTTAGTAACAGTGCTCTGAAATGATCATCTTGCATATAATTTTAGTGAGAATAGATAGCTTTTTGCCAATATTTGTTTTGGATTGGATTATTTCAGTATTAGCTTTGTATCATCTTACTTTCATCCTTTTCAATGTGTATTACTGTATGGTTTATAATGGACATAATATATTAGTACTGTATTGCTTCTTGCAATGTACACAGAAATAGACATCCATAGTATTGTCTTTTGTGCTCAACATTTCTTACTGATACTGTTTTGGATTTAAAAAGTTTGGAAATCCATTGGTGCAAGTGGGAGTTGATCAGGTTTTCACCCAGGGACTGAAAGTGTTGGGGTCGGGGTGGGACAGGGAGAAATTGATCAAAGAGAAGTTATATTGACAGAAACACATACATATACACACATACACCCTCACACACACATACGTACACACACATGGATTGCCTGAGAATGACAGGACGGGATTGCCAGGATGTTTGAGAAAACTTGGCAAAATGGATCCTTTCAAAGAGGCTAGAGAGAAGTCTGGCATCAGCATAATAGGCAGAAGTGTTATCTGCTGGCTACCTGGAGTGGTAATTTTCAAAATGGTGCTCTGCCTCTTTTTTTTTCTCAGTATGGGTCTTCCTATAGTCGCACAGCAAGAAGCTTTTTAAAAAAACTTTAGCCTCCAGTATGCTCATTTTCACCCTCACTGGTATTCACAATAAACTAAGCAGCCTGCCAAGGGAAAATTCAACATGTGGAGAGGGAAGACATTTCCCAGTCTCTAATAAATGTTATAAAGTCTGTCCAAAGAATCCCTGAGAAATGAGTTGCTTTCCTTCTGGAAGCAATACAAGACTTAAATTAAAACTAGAAACTTTATGAGAAAGCTTTAAATGTATAGATGTGCCTTAATCCTGATGAAATGAAGCTTTTAGTTCTCAGGTCTTAATCTCAATTCAGAACGAACCCATAGATAGATTGGCCTTTGCTTTAAATTCTACTCCAAAAGAAAAATGAAAAATGCCAGTTTTTATCCATTATTATGCGCCATGCCTACCACCCACTGAATTTCCCTCTGGGTTTTTTAATGGGACTAGGGGGATTTTTTTTTTTTTAACCAAGACTCTGGAAAGAAAAGATATGTCGTGTGGCCCATGACCATTTACTCTCTACTGTCATCATGTGAAGAGGTTAGTGCATGACACAGACACAGCTTAGGATCATTTGCATTTGCTTTGTTCCCTAATCAAAATTTGAAGCACAAGACATTGGATCTTGAAAGAGGCAAAAAAGAAAGGCTGTTCAGGCAGATTTCGAAGGACTTCCCCTCAAATGGGCAGAATACGAATTAATGTATAAGGAGTTTTGTAAAGATGCCAGAGGGAGTACATCATGTGTTTTTTTGCCCATATGTTAAGTTTAATTTAGAAGACTTTGGAGAGAAACAGGTTTTAATATTCACCGGTATAGTGATGGTGCAACACTTTAGATGATGTCTCCTGTATTTGACCCAGGCATATAATTAAAATGATCCATTTGCCCTCCCCCTCTCCTCAACTTAGATCAGATTGTAACAAGATGAGTTTTTCCAGTTGTGGATTCTGCATTGTTATTCTAGTGTCTCATACTTGGGTGCTCAAAGAAGGTATGGGTTTTAAGTTTGGACTTTGTTCAGTTCATGTGTCACATTTTCTGTTCTTCTGGTTAATGCTGTTCACCCTATCTTCCAATTATACACACACACACACACACACACACACACACATACAGATGTTTTCATTTTGTTCCTACTGGTAGCATGTAAATTCCTTGAGGCAAAGGGCTATTTTCATCCTTGTTCTCTTATCGTTTTGCATATTGCAAATACTTAGCAAATATTTGTTATATGAATTGGAGGCTTTCCTGCTAAATGAATGGAAGGGCAGTCTGGTATAGTGACCTTGATGTCAGCAGTGAAATATTTGAATGCCTGCCGTGGGAGATTGAAATACACAATGAGCATTTATAATAGGAACATAACCTCCCTTAGTCATTCTGAGCTCCTCTGTCAAGTGGGGAAAAAGTATCCAAATATTCCTTCTCCCATCTACTTGAAATGAGGAGGAAAAGGTTTCTTCAAAGAGTTATAAAATAAGAATTATTAGCATTATCCACAATAATAGCATTTTGGATTTTTGTGGCATTTTAAGATAACCCAGGCATTTTTATATATGTGAAAGATAGGATCTCTAAATCCTTAGCTTCATTCATTTCTTTTTCTTCAATTCTACTTTTGCATGTATTTCATCCTCATCCTCCTCATCCTACCTTTTCACTTCACTAAGTGTCAGCGTGAATATGAATGCTTTGTAAAGGCCTTATCAAGTTCCTCTCAGAATTCTTTCACCACTTAGTCCCTACTTGGCTCCAAAAAACTACAATTATTTTCTTGCTGGTCTCTTTGCCAGTAGTCATGGTTAAGACTGGGCTACGTGACGATGAAATGGCTAATGGAATCTTTCTGGTAGCTTTGTTTTATGTGATTAAACAAAACAAAACACAGAAACAAACTTGTGCCAACTTCTTTCTGACCCTCTTGAAGAAATACTTAAGAATCATTCTTCCACATACCTATAACTTCTTTCTTTCTACTGGTTTTCTTTACAGAAAAAAAAAGTCAAAATAATCTTTGATGTAGCTTGATTGTAGATGATACCAAAAGCTCACACCGGTGTGTCATGAACTCTTTCTCCAAAACAAACAAACAAGCAAACAAAAACTGGTTGGTGTTTCAATATGGGAAGCACCAAAAAAAAATCACAAAGAATGAAACTGGCTACATTTTAATATTTGGATATGACCTATTGATGTAGGAGTTATCCCTGAGTCAACTATCAAACTACCAGAGTTAAGGCTAGAATTTATAATGGATAACAAGACAGAATAACAGTGAGAAAAAAGGAAAGGCATACATTTAAGATTTAAGCCTGAAATATTGAAGTAAACTGTCAAAAACAAAATCTAAACAAAATCATTCCAGTGCCCTTCAGATTGAAAATGAGAATAGATTGGAAACAGAAAATGGAAAAGATATTCAAAAACATTTCAATAAGTTATTTTTTTTCTATCAAGCATTGAGAAATCACTGCACTTGAACCCTGATATTATGTTCCCTGTGCGGCTTCTAGAGGAAATAAAATGACACTAAGGAGGGTGTGCTTAACTAAAACACTTTGCTTTTTTGAAGTGGCTCAATTGATTCAAAATGGGCACCAGACTGGATTAAAGCAGTGAAATTAAGCAAGATGTGAGAAAAAGGCAATGCACGTGCCTTGCCCCAATTGATTATGATAATCCGATTTCTCTTCTACAAACATTAAGTTAAAAAAAAGTGGGTCAAGGGTTCTTCACATTCAGCTCCACTCATCTACCTTTCCAATGTGTCACTTCTCTTAAGGCTAAGTAACAGCTCTCTGGAGAGCCATAAAACCTAACAGTTGAAATTGGAATCACAGTTTCTCATTTTACATACTCAGAACAATTACATTTTCAAAAATGCATAAATCTCTAGTTGTCTTCTAAAACACATTTGAATTCTTGCTTTCTCTTCTACCCTGTGTAACTTTCCTGCTCCTCCTCTATCCACTCAATTACCCAGGAGTGAGAGGAACAACCACATTGCATAAGCAAGCCTTTGGGAGTCACTCAAGTAGCGGTGGGGGTGAAGTTTGTGGCCCAAAGGAAGAAGTCCCATAATTGCTCTGTTCAGGCACTCTCACTCTTGTGGCCAAAGTGGGCAGAAGGGAATCAAAACCCATTTGTTGCTAAATCTTTCTTTTTGGTAGGAGCGGGGGTGGGTGGGTAGAGAATGCAGGCCCTATTAGACTTGGTCAGAGCTGCAACTAAAAATTTGGAGTGACTCATCAGTCACCCATATCTTTATTTGTTGTTTAGCAATTTCAATCATGTCTGAGTCTGAGTGACCTAATGTGGGATGTTCTTGGCAGAGCTCCTAGAATGGTTCCCCGCTTTCTACTCTAGATCATTTGAAAGATGAGGAAACTGAGGCAAAGAGGGTAAAGTGACTTGCCCAGGATCCCACAGCTAGGAAGGGCCTGAGACCTGATGGGAGCTCAGGAAGAAGAGTTCACCTGCCTTCAGGTGTGTCACTATCCACTGAGCTGCCTAGTTCTTTATACTCAAAAAAAATCTCAGATCTATTATAGCATCCTGGAAATAATATTAATAGCATCAATAACAATAAGAGAAGCAGTGAGGTAGCACTTGAAGTTTGCATAGAAATGTCCATGTTATCTCATTTGAACTTCCTGAAACTCCTTTGAAATAGATGCTCTTATTCTTTTCAAGCAGAGGGCATTAAGGGCCTTGCATAGGGTCACAAAGCTGGTAAATGTCTGAGGCAGATTTAAATTCAACTCTTCCTTCTCCCCAGTCCAGCACTATATCATCTGGTACCCTGATAAGTGGACTCAGGAGCCCTAGTCATAATGCAGACTGGAACCACTAGTTTCTCATCCTTCTTTTCCTCGCCTATAAGATGAATGGTTTGGATTAGATGCTCTTGAAGGTCCAGGTTCCGTGGCTCACTCTTTGGTTGTGTTTTCTCCGTGTGGTCCAAGTCCCTGAGGATGCTTGAAGTAGCCGCCTTCTCTCTGTCAAGTTGCTTCAGTTCAGCAGTAAAGCTCATGTATAAGGCAGAGTTGGTGAGCTCAGAAGTTTGTGTCATCTCATAGACTAATCAGTGCCATGGAATCCATTTTTCCTTCCCTCATGAGATTTCAAAGAAGTGCAGGGAGCTGCGGGATGAGTGTGTGCAGTCAGGATGCAGGTCCGATTTCTGTCTCCTGATGACTTTTTGTAAAATGAGGAAGTTCAGGCAGACGACCTGTCATTTCCCTTCCAAATTCAGCGAGCCCGATTTAAACAGCTAAGGAAGAAGCTCCTTGTATTGGAAAAGGCAGTTCTTCCCCATACTTACCAAAATACCTGCTGTTAGTCCATCTGCTACATTTAACTTTGTGACATACTAAGCATTATATGACTTTTATGGAAGTACCCGGGTGACATATAAAAGTGACTCTTGCAAGGAGTCAGCCAAAGTTACTGAAACATTTTCAGTGTCTTGATTTGCAAGAACTGCTTGAGTCTGAATGTTAAGGAGGAATTTGCCCTTTTGAAATGGCTTTGACTCATCTCAAGGGAAGGACTAGTGAGTCCCATGGGTGGACCTTTTGAAAAACAAACAGACCTTGAGTAAATTAACTGTCAGAACTAAATGAGGGTACCCTAATCCTCTGGGAATTTCTCATCATGTTTCCAAAGATGACACTATCATGGCTGGAAAAATATGTGTATATATATATATATATATATATATGAAATCCTGTGTGTTTTCCTTTTTAAAAAATCTTAGACTAGTAAGCAAAATAAAATGGGTAATTATGACACTTATTTGTCTACATGAGCAGATTGTGTGCATGGAACAGATTTAACAGATGATTGTTAGACTTTGCACTTCAGCTGTAGACATAGTTTGCATGTATATACACCAAGAAGCACACTTGATAGGAACATGTGATTATAGAATCTCCCAGATGCAATCAACTTTCATCTAATTCAAGCAAGAAATCTCTCTCCAATCTATCATCCCCTGTCTCTCTCACTCTTTGTAGCTAAGTTCAGCTAAGTTCATCAGAGAAGCTGCCCATACTCATCACTTTCACTTGTTCTCCTCCCTTTCACCCTTCAACCTCTTGTAATCTGGTTTTTGACCTCAGTACTCAACAGAACATGATATCTCACCTCCCAGACTCTTAGCCAGCCAGCCAGGTGGGGACCCCACCCCATCCCTCACCCACATATCTCATCTCCTCCCTCCTCTGGTCTGGCTATCTCTTATGGTTGAAAAGTACTATCTTGTCATTTCTGCCTCATAGGATCCTTCTATTTTTTAAAAATGCAGCTCAAATAATGATTCTTATGTCAAACCTTTCCTGAATCACCAAACCAGGAGAGCCTTTTCTCCATAACTATGTTAGATTTAACCACCTTATATTTGATTTTTTTATTCTCTTTATATTTAGTATAGATTTACATTACATGCACATATAAGTATGTATTTGGTCATTCTTCTGCTACAAACTCTTTTAGAGTAGGGACTATTTTATTTTTTGAATTTCGACGCTGAGCACCTAGTACAAGGCATGGCACACAGTAAGTATTCAATAAATACCCGCTGAGGCTAATTTCAGAGAGGCCTGGAGAAACTTACATGAACTGATGCTAAGTGAAGTGAATAGAACCAAGAGAACACTGCACACAACTAGATTATGTGATGATCAGTTCTGATGGACGTGGCTCTTTTCAACAGTGAGATGATTGAGACCAGTTCTGATGGTCTTCTCATGGAGAGAGCCATGTGCACCCAGAGAGAGGACTCTAGGGATTGACTGTGGATCACAACATAGTATTTTCACCTTTTTTGTTGTTTGCTTGCTTGTTTTCATTCTCATTTTTCCCCTTTTCACCTGATTTTCCTTGGGCAGCATGATAAATGTGAAACTATGTCTTCCACATTTGCTTAATTGTACATGCTTAACCTATATTGGATTCCTTGCTATCTAGAGGAGGAAGCAGAGGGGGAGGGAGAGAGAAAAATTTGGAACACAAGGTTTTGCAAGGTTCATGTTGAAAACTATCTTTGCATGTATTTTGAAAAATAAAAAAATCAATTATCAAAAAAAAACAAACAAACCCTGCTGAACCTCAATTCAAATCTCAGCTTTTTTAAGGTTATACATGTACAATCATGTTAAATATATTTCCGTGTTAGTCATGCTGGGAAAGAAGAATGAGAATGAAAAGGAAAAACTACAAGGAAAAAAAGCAAAACAAAAAAAGGGAAAGAGTAGGCTTTGATCTACATTCAGACTGCATAGCTCTTTCCTCTGGAGGCAGAGGGCATTTTCCATCATGAGTCTTTTGGAATTATCTTAGATCACTGTCTTGCTGAAAAAATCTAATTCTATCATAATTGCAAATCCCATCTTCTTAAAGAAACCTTTCCCTGTCCCTTCTCTCTGAGTCTCTTCTCCTTCTTTTTAGATCCAGAATGTGTATGTGTGTGTATATATATATATATATATTTTTTTTTTTTTTTTTTACCAGTTATGCTCCTCTCCCTTAGAATGCAACGTCTTTGACAGTAAGAACCCTGTTTTGACCTTCTTTGTATCCCCAGTGCTTAGCATAGTTCCTGGAATATAGTAAAAATTATCAGTGTAACTAACTTTAATTTACCAATTATGTGCCGGGCACTGTATTAAATACTTTAAAGTTATTACCCTACTTGGCCCTCACTTAACCCAGGGAGACAGGTAAGTATTGTTATTATTCCCATTTTAAAGATGTGGGAATTGGGGCAGGCAGAGATAATGTACCTTGCTCAGGGTCACATCACTTCTTTCTATCTGAGGCTATACCTGAACTCATGTCCTCCCACCTCCAAACCCAAACTCTGTCTCCTTTGCCGCCTAGCTGCTTAATTCATGTCAGACTCATTAGTTAAATATACCCAGGATGATACTTTCCACTGTTTTGAATTCTCACAGCCTCATGGGGATAAAAATAAATATCTATTTTCTAAATTATCAAGAAAATAGGCCCTAATTGCTGACCATTATTCTTTGCAATCTGCCTTCTTATTCTGGCAGAGCAGAAGGAGCAGCCCAAAAAAAGGAAATGTTATAGCCTTTCTCAACATGAGGTCTAACCCTCTGAATGATGGTGGTGGATTGAACGTTTACTAAAGGTAAAGAAAGTACAGAAGAGGGTAAATCTCTTTGATATATATATCCAGGTAAGATAGAAGCTTGTGGAAATAATTTGCTTAGTGAAGTATATATCAACAATGTTTGCTGTCCCTACAGTTAAGAAACAGGTTCCTTTGGTAAAATACATATAGCAGTACTGTAAAGAGTAACTATAACTTTACCTATTATACATACTGTAATAATGATATAATGAGAATGTAGTAATTTACATAACTGGCGATAATTATCTTGAAAGGATATTATTAGGTAATCTATGTATAATAGTGATGTTAAGAGAGTTGGAGTAATTTATATCACTGGAGATTATCTTGTGAGGATGTTATTAGGAAATTATATATAATACTGATTTATGAGACTTTGAATAATTTGCATCACTAGAGATTATTATATTGTAAAGATATTATTAGGTAATCTATGTATAATAGTGATGTTATGAGACTTGGAGTAATTTACATGACTGGAGATTATTATTTTGTAAAGATATTATTAGGTAATCTATGTATAATAGTGATGTTATGAGACTTGGAGTAATTTACATCACTGGAGATTATTTTGTAAGGATATTATTAGGTAATCTATGTATAATAGTGATGTTATGAGACTTGGAGTAATTTACATCACTGGAGATTATTTTGTAAGGATATTATTAGGTAATGTCTGTATAATAGTGATGTTATGAGACTTGGAGTAATTTACATCACTGGAGATTATTTTGTAAGGATATTATTAGGTAATCTATGTATAATAGTGATGTTATGAGACTTGGAATAATTTACATCACTGGAGATTATTTTGTAAAGATATTATTATGTAATCTAGGTATAATAGTGATGTTATGAGACTTGGAGTAATTTACATCACTGGAGATTATTTTGTAAGGATATTATTAGGTAATCTATGTATAATAGTGATGTTATGAGACTTGGAGTAATTTACATCACTGGAGATTATTTTGTAAGGATATTATTAGGTAATCTATGTATAATAGTGATGTTATGAGACTTGGAATAATTTACATCACTGGAGATTATCTTGTAAGGATATTATTAGGTAATCTATGTATAATAGTGATGTTATGAGACTTGGAGTAATTTACATCACTGGAGATTATTTTGTAAGGATATTATTAGGTAATCTATGTATAATAGTGATGTTATGAGACTTGGAGTAATTTACATCACTGGAGATTATTTTGTAAGGATATTATTAGGTAATCTATGTATAATAATGATGTTATGAGACTTGGATTAATTTACATCACTGGAGATGATTTTGTAAGGATATTATTAGGTAATCTATGTATAATACTGATGTTATGAGACTTGGAGTAATTTACATCACTGGAGATTATTTTGTAAGGATATTATTAGGTAATCTATGTATAATAGTGATGTTATGAGACTTGGAGTAATTTACATCACTGGAGATTATTTTGTAAGGATATTATTAGGTAATCTATGTATAATAGTGATGTTATGAGACTTGGAGTAATTTACATCACTGGAGATTATTATTTTGTAAAGATATTATTAGGTAATCTATGTATAATAGTGATGTTATGAGACTTGGAGTAATTTACATCACTGGAGATTATATTGTAAGGATATTATTAGGTAATCTATGTATAATAGTGATGTTATGAGACTTGGAATAATTTGCACCACAGGAGATTATTTTGTAAGGATATTATTAGGTAATCTATGTATAATAGTGATGTTATGAGACTTGGAGTAATTTACATCACTGGAGATTATTTTGTAAAGATATTATTAGGTAATCTATGTATAATAGTGATGTTATGAGACTTGGAGTAATTTACATCACTGGAGATTATTTTGTAAGGATATTATTAGGTAATCTATGTATAATAGTGATGTTATGAGACTTGGAGTAATTTACATCACTGGAGATTATTTTGTAAGGATATTATTAGGTAATCTATGTATAATAGTGATGTTATGAGACTTGGAGTAATTTACATCACTGGAGATTATTTTGTAAGGATATTATTAGGTAATCTATGTATAATAGTGATGTTATGAGACTTGGAGTAATTTACATCACTGGAGATTATTTTGTAAGGATATTATTAGGTAATCTATGTATAATAGTGATGTTATGAGACTTGGAGTAATTTACATCACTGGAGATTATTATCTTGTAAAGATATTATTAGGTAATCTATGTATAATACTGATGTTATGAGACTTGGAGTAATTTACATCACTGGAGATTATTTTGTAAGGATATTATTAGGTAATCTATGTATAATAGTGATGTTATGAGACTTGGAGTAATTTACATCACTGGAGATTATTTTGTAAGGATATTATTAGGTAATCTATGTATAATAGTGATATTAAGAGAATTGGAATAATTTACAACACTACTGGAGATTATTTTCTAAGGATATTACTAGGTAATCTATATGTAATAGTGATGTTATGAGACTTAGATTAATTTACATCACTGGAGATAATTATTTTGTAAGGATATTATTAGGTAATGTCTGTATCATAGTGATGTTATGAGACTTGGAGTAATTTACATCAGAGTAGATTATTTTGTAAGGATATTATTAGGTAATCTATGTATAAGAGGGATTTATGAGACTTGGAATAATTCTATCACTGGAGATTATTTTGTAAAGATATTATTAGGTAATCTAGGTATAATAGTGATGTTATGAGACTTGGAGTAATTTACATCACTGGAGATTATTTTGTAAGGATATTATTAGGTAATCTATGTATAATAGTGATGTTATGAGACTTGGAGTAATTTACATCACTGGAGATTATTTTGTAAGGATATTATTAGGTAATCTATGTATAATAGTGATGTTATGAGACTTAGATTAATTTACATCACTGGAGATAATTATTTTGTAAGGATATTATTAGGTAATGTCTGTATAATAGTGATGTTATGAGACTTGGAGTAATTTACATGACTGGAGATTATTATTTTGTAAAGATATTATTAGGTAATCTATATATAATAGTGATGTTATGAGACTTGGAGTAATTTACATCACTGGAGATTATTTTGTAAGGATATTATTAGGTAATCTATGTATAATAGTGATGTTAAGAGATTTGGAGTAATTTACATCACTGGAGATTATTTTGTAAGGATATTATTAGGTAATGTCTGTATAATAGTGATGTTATGAGACTTGGAGTAATTTACATCACTGGAGATTATTTTGTAAGGATATTATTAGGTAATCTATGTATAATAGTGATGTTATGAGACTTGGAGTAATTTACATCACTGGAGATTATTTTGTAAGGATATTATTAGGTAATCTATATATAATAGTGATGTTATGAGACTTGGAGTAATTTACATCACTGGAGATTATTTTGTAAGGATATTATTAGGTAATCTATGTATAATAGTGATGTTATGAGACTTGGAATAATTTACATCACTGGAGATTATTTTGTAAGGATATTATTAGGTAATCTATGTATAATAGTGATGTTATGAGACTTAGATTAATTTACATCACTGGAGATAATTATTTTGTAAGGATATTATTAGGTAATGTCTGTATCATAGTGATGTTATGAGACTTGGAGTAATTTACATCACTGGAGATTATTATTTTGTAAGGATATTATTAGGTAATCTATGTATAATAGTGATGTTATGAGACTTGGAGTAATTTACATCACTGGAGATTATTTTGTAAGGATATTATTAGGTAATCTATGTATAATAGTGATGTTATGAGACTTGGAGTAATTTACATCACTGGAGATTATTTTGTAAGGATATTATTAGGTAATCTATGTATAATAGTGATGTTATGAGACTTGGAGTAATTTACATCACTGGAGATTATTTTGTAAGGATATTATTAGGTAATCTATGTATAATAGTGATGTTATGAGACTTGGAGTAATTTACATCACTGGAGATTATTTTGTAAGGATATTATTAGGTAATCTATGTATAATAGTGATGTTATGAGACTTGGAGTAATTTACATCACTGGAGATTATTTTGTAAGGATATTATTAGGTAATCTATGTATAATAGTGATGTTATGAGACTTGGAATAATTTACATCACTGGGGATTATTTTGTAAGGATATTATTAGGTAATCTATGTGTAATAGTGATGTTATGAGACTTGGAGTAATTTACATCACTGGAGATAATTATTTTGTAAGGATATTATTAGGTAATCTATGTATAATAGTGATGTTATGAGACTTGGAGTAATTTACATCACTGGAGATTATTATTGTAAAGATATTATTAGGTAATCTATGTATAATACTGATGTTATGAGACTTGGAGTAATTTACATCACTGAGGATTATGATTTTGTAAGGATATTATTAGGTAACATGTATAATAGTGATGTTATGAGACTTGGAATAATTTACATCACTGGGTATTATTTTGTAAGGATATTATTAGGTAATCTATGTATAATAGTGATGTTAAGAGAATTGGAATAATTTACAACACTGGAGATTATTTTCTAAGGATATTACTAGGTAATCTGTATGTAATAGTGATGTTATGAGACTTAGATTAATTTACATCACTGGAGATAATTATTTTGTAAGGATATTATTAGGTAATGTCTGTATCATAGTGATGTTATGAGACTTGGAGTAATTTACATGACTGGAGATTATTATTTTGTAAAGATATTATTAGGTAATCTATATATAATAGTGATGTTATGAGACTTTGAGTAATTTACATCACTGGAGATTATCTTGTAAGGATATTATTAGGTAATCTATGTATAATAGTCATGTTATGAGACTTGGAGTAATTTACATGACTGGAGATTATTATCTTGTAAAGATATTATTAAGTAATCTATGTATAATACTGATGTTATGAGACTTGGAGTAATTTACATCACTAAAGAATATCTTGTAAGGATATTATTAGGTAATCTATGTATAATAGTGATGTTATGAGACTTGGATTAATTTACATCACTGGAGATAATTATTTTGTAAGGATATTATTAGGTAATCTATGTATAATAGTGATGTTATGAGACTTGGAGTAATTTACATCACTGGAGATTATGACTTTTAAGGATATTATTAGGTAATCTATGTATAATAGTGATGTTATGAGACTTGGAGTAATTTACATCACTGGAGATTATTTTGTAAGGATATTATTAGGTAATCTATGTATAATAGTGATGTTATGAGACTTGGAGTAATTTACATCACTGGAGATTATTTTGTAAGGATATTATTAGGTAATCTATGTATAATAGTGATGTTATGAGACTTGGAGTAATTTACATCACTGGAGATTATATTTTGTAAGGATATTATTAGGTAATCTATGTATAATAGTGATGTTATGAGACTTGGAGTAATTTACATCACTGGAGATTATGATTTTGTAAGGATATTATTAGGTAATCTATGTATAATAGTGATGTTAAGAGACTTGGAGTAATTTACATCACTGGAGATTATTTTGTAAGGATATTATTAGGTAATCTTTGTATAATAATGGTGTTATGAGACTTGGAATAATTTACATCACTGAGGTTTTATGGTTTGGAAGGATATTATTAGGTAATATACATATAATATTGGTGTTATGAGACTTCGAGTAATTTACATCAGTGGACCTTATTTTCTAAGGATACTATTAGGTAATCTGCGTTTAATAATTATGTTATGAAAATTGGAATAATGTACATCACTGAGGTTTTATGGTTTTGGAAGGATATTATTAGGTAATCTGTTTGTAATAGGGATTTTATGAGAGTTGGCATAATTTACATCACTGGAGATTATTTTATAAACCTATTATTAGGTAATCTATGTATAATAGTGATGTTATGAGAATTGGATTAATTTACATCACTGGAGATTATTATCTTGTATTGATATTATTAGGTAATCTATGAAACCTTCTAATGTTGGGAATTTCAGATGCTTCTTTGCTTGATGGGTATGAGCAAGTCATTTCACCCTGTCTGTCTAAATTTTCTTATCTAGAAAATGAATTTGAAACGAAATAGCAAACCAGCCAATATCTTTTCCAAGTCGACCCTGAATGGAGTCACAAAGAGGCCAACATGAATGAAAAGACTGAACTGCACTAATGTGAATTTTCAGCACATAAGAATTTTATCTCCACTCTTCTATTTGATGAGACTGTGCTATATCATGGTTGGGAAATCTAGTTCAAATGAAAGATTTTTGTTGTTGTTTTTTGCAGTTGGAGTTTACTGCCTTCCCCAGGATCATACAAATAGGAACTTTTACGTCTCTGAGGTCAGATTTAAACTCAGGTTATTTTGTCTCCAGGAGCAGTGTTCTACTATGCCATCTAGCTATCCCTGAAGTGATGACTTTTCATTGTTCTATGAAAATAGATTCTTTTACTCTTGCTCCTGACTGTGTTTTTCATGGTTCTTTCCAGGGCTTCTCTTTCCTCCCCAGTAAAAGACAGCTCTCATATGTCTGCCATAATATACTGTTCTTTAGATTGTTTTTAAAGCCCCTAGAGAAGCAAATGCAGTAGTATTAGAGAGGTGAAGAACAGAAATTAAAAGGAAGAAAGGAAAGAATGAAGGGAGGGAGAAAGGAAGAGAAAGAGGAAGACAGGGAGGGAGGGAGGGCATTATTTGGGGGAAGGTTTTCAGAGCTACACATTTTTTTTGAAGAAGTACATTCAGTACATTGTCATTGGTCTGTCGTTGATTCATTACTGATTTTTTTCTCTCAATATGGCATTTGTTTTTTTTTTTTTTTCTTTAGTGATACTGATTCTCCTGGAAAATGAAAGTTCCTTGTTTTTTATAAAAATTATTAAAGCTTAGAATACTTTTTCCTTTCCAAACACTTCAGTACACTTGTCATTATGAAAATGCAATGTGTTTTGTGGCCCTAGAGAGATCTCTAATGTTTTCTACGGCTCCTGTAGCCATGTGTTAACTTTTAATGAGATTTATCGTGATTCCTAAAAATAATTTCAGATCCTCTTTTTTCTGCTTTTAGAGACACAGTAATATTCAGAGACAAAAACACTGGACTAGGAATGAGGAGTTAGGAGGCCAAAGTTTATAAAATCATATGATTTAGGACTAGAAAGGGCCTTATCTGTCCAGTCCTTTCATTTTACAAAGGAAGAAAATGAGTCCTGCAAAGGGGTTACTTTATTTTTTTGAGAGCTTCCTTTTATTTTTATTACTTTCCTAGGTTCTGCTTATTTCAGTCGGAATTCATTCATTTGCATTTTCCCATACTGTCATTTCTTATAGTAAATTAATATTCCATTTTCTTTACCCTTTCTCCAATCCTCTCCACCCCCTGCAATGGGCATCTACTTTGGGCATCGACTGTGTTTTTATATTTTCGCTACCATAAAAAGTGTTGTGAGCTATATATATATATATATATATATATATATAGAGAGAGAGAGAGAGAGAGAGAGAGAGAGAGAGAGACATACACACATAAATTTTTATTTATTTTTTCTAAGTTATTTTTGCGAGCCATTTGGAGTTCAGGGCCTTATCCAGGGCCATACAGCTAGTAAGGATTGTGTCTATTACTGGATTTGAACTCAGGTCCTCCTGACTTCAAGGCCACTGCTCTATCTATTGCTATCTAGTTGTCCCATATCTGTATATCTTTATACACACATATTATACTCAGTCATATATACTTATCTATATATTCATGCATACATACAAAGATTTATAGAAATAGATATGTATATATGTGTATGTGTATGCATGATGCATATGCCTACCGGAAGGATTTCTGGATCAAAATATATGAACATTTTAGTTATCAGATTTTTTAGCATAATTCTACATTGCTTTCTAGAGCTTTGCCAATTTGCTCCTTGTGAGGTAGAGCCTATTTTTTAAAAAAAATTGTGTATCTCCTATTTATTTGTAGTAATTTAGAACAGGCTCTCTTGTGGTTGTTAATAATTTGTACTTCTTTTAAAACTTACCTTTTCATATTATCTTGGGCATGGCTTTTCATCTCATACAGTTAGTTCCTTATATATCTGATATCAGACCATCCATCATTAGAGAGATTTGACATGAAAGTTTTGCTTTTAATCACTTCTCTTAGTCATGTGAATTTTATTATTGAGAAGTAGAATGATATAGGTGAGAGCCATCTTTGGGCTTACAGAGATTTGGGTTCCAGTTCTGCATCCTTCCTACTGATTGTGTTACCTCATATAAGTCATTCGCACCTCTCAGTACCCTCTTGAAACTCTCTAAAATTGTTAAGTTGCAGAGAAGAATCAGTTTGTATTAGCAGAGTAAGCTCCCCATCTGGAGCTACCAGAAGGATTTCTGGATCAAAATATATGAACATTTTAGTTATCAGATTTTTTAGCATAATTCTACATTGCTTTCTAGAGCTTTGCCAATTTACTACTTGTGAAGTAGAGCCTATTTTTTTAAAATTGTGTATCTCTAGTTTATTAGTAGTAATTTAGAACAGGCTCTCTTCTGGTTGTTAATAATTTGTACTTCTTTTAAAACTTACCTTTTTATATTATCTTGGGCATGGCTTTTCATCTCATACAGTTTCTTATATATTTGATATCAAACCATCCATCCTCACAGGTCTAGTTTTAGGGGAAAATATTTTTTCAAATCTTTTACGTTTTATTTAATTTCAATCACCAGACATTACTAGCTACAGCATAGATATGGACCATTATCTCTATTTCCTCTACAGTGGAAAAATGGACTTCTCCCTGAAATTGAGTAAACCAGTTTGGTGGAATCTTGCTGAGTTCTAGGCTTCCCTAGCACTTTTTTTGTAAAGGGGGTAGGACAGTGGCAGTCAGGGTTAGGTGACTTGCTCAGGTCACACAGCTCATAGGTGTCAAGTATCTGAGGCCAGATTTGAATTCAGGTCCTCTTGACTTCAGGGCCAGTGTTTTATTCTTTTCACCACCAAAATGGCCCTTGCTGACACTTTCAAGACAATTTCAGTCATTCCACCAGGAGCTATTTCTGCACTCGTGCCTCTTGTTGTGTTATATTATGAAAACTGGTAACAAACTTATTTTTGGTCAAGCTGCATTCTAGTTTTCTCAGGAGTTGATAAAATATTTGATTCTTCCTTGGGTATTCTATGATTTTGTTTCGAACAAAGACTTATTTAACTTGATTGTATATGATTCTTGTTTAGTGTATCTCATAGTACACTGATTTGTTTTTCTCGATTTTGACTATCAAATAGTTGTGATGATTTTGCTTTTTAGCATAAATTGAGATGTGAAATTTTCCATTCCCCCTTTATATTTACTTTTTTTTGGGACATTTCCCCCCTTAAGATACTACACCTTTTGTTCCTCAGAATGAATTTAATATGATTTTGTTGAGCTCTATAAAGCCTCTTTTTGGTAATATGAGGAACGTGTAACTCAATTTGTAAATTAATTTAGGTAACAACATTTTTATTACGTTAGCATGACCTAGACACAAACGATGCTTACTTCTCCTAATTATTTAAGGAGTTCTTTATTAAAGATTTTATTATTGTAGATATCGATCTAACATATACCTGATATGATTTAGCAAGGCACACTTAAGCCTTCCAAAAATATAATTACAAAAACAAATTGCTACTTCTTTTTACTTGCCATCAGTTACAGAGAGCTTGAACTTCAGTTGTCTTTTATTATTAACTCCTGACTAGACTAGATTTCTTTTTTTTTTTTGATAGCCTTTTATTTACAGGTTATATATGTATGGGTAACTTTACAGCATTAACAATTGCCAAACCTCTTGTTCCAATTTTTCCCCTCCTTCCCCCCACCATCTCCCCGAGATGGCAGGATGACCAGTAGTCATTAGTGGATTAGACTAGATTTCCAACAATTTTTGCTTTTTAACTGAATTCTGCTTCAGCAGAAGAATGTGGGTATCCTGTGGATTTTATCTTCATTTGATGTGACATGGAAAAGGTTTAGAAATGGAAAGATAAAGTGAATTTATCATCATAGTTCAGATAAAATAGGTTTTTTTTCCATTTGGCCATCAGAGAGCAGTAGCATTACTTTTGTTAAAAATCATGGAATCAAAATGCAAGAGGCATTATCTGATTAAAAATTCACCCTTCCCAAGAATCCAATTTAAATATGGCCCTGGCATGTATACAAGCACCTGATTTTTTTTTAACTAGTCATCCAGTATGTAGACAAGAGAACAGAAATGTAACAGTTCTTTATGAATATTGATAGACATAGAAAAAAGAGCATTCAGATCCCATGGTTCATTAAAGAAAGGCCTAACTTGGGTTGTCTTGAAGTTTCACATGAAAAATAACATGACTTTTCAAGCAACACATACAGATCAATGATATAAGATGCTTATGATGGCTTTCAATGCTTCCAAGTGTAACTGAACGATTGGTTGGCGAGGACTCGGTGCTTTCAGCATGCCCACCGGGCTCTGCCTCCTGCCAGCCTATGTGGACATTTGGGGAGTCTGCTTGGTCCCCTGTGAGCAAGGTAATAGGAGGGCAACCTTTGTCCCAGTTTGCGAAGATGCTCTGGTGCTTTAGTTTTTGTTTTGTGCTTTCAGTAAGTATCTTTTTGTTAACTGGCTAGAAGATACTAATGCTTCGAACTCCAGTGGTTAGTATTGTGGAGACCATGCCAGAAATGTGACCTAAACCACTAGCATTCAAAGAAATAGAGGAACCCCACTGCCCTAAAGGGTCCCCTGAGGAAGAGATAGTGAGCATCTCTTGGGAGATTCCCCATGGTAGGCCACATTTGAACTCAAGTCTCCCTGACTCGAGCCCGATGCTTTATCCACTGTATCCCCTAGTTGCCCTTTTCACTTACCGCTGCATGTATCAAAGTATTTATTTTTCTTACCTCTGTTAAAATATATGATCTTTGAGGTCAGACACTTTCTCCTTCCTTTATTAGTAGCCCCCACATTTAGCACAGTATGTGCCAAGCACCGTGGGAAGTATTTTACATATGTTATGGCATTTGATGGTCACAGCACCTCTGGGAGGGTTCCTATTAACAGCATCTCAACTTGGGATGGTAATATCACTTCCATTTTACAGATGAGGAAATAAATGGGAGCTAAGGAATTGATCTAAGGCCATACAGCAGAGCTCACACAGTGATTTTCTGGACAAGGCCTAGTGCTCTCTAAGCACCCGGCCACCTGGCAATCTCTAACAAATGCTTGCTAACTGTTGAGGTGGGTGCCCACAGATGCAGGATATTGAATATATTGTTGGAAACATTGGATCATGCTGAATTGTCTCCTGCTTTTTAAAAATCATTGTTATAAAGAAGGTCTTGTTTGATAGGGAAGGAAGGATATTTTTGGATATCAAGGCCATATAAAATCCACAGATCAATAAATATGAGACAAAAACATTCTTTGGGAACCCCTCCTAGAAGAATAGAATCTGGCTCATGCACAGGAGGTAAAGAAGGAACAAGAGTATTTTCCAGATTCTGTCCTAGAAACTCACCTCCATTGGGCTAATGTGCTGAAATAAACCACACAGAAACATGACTTAATTGTATATTTGATGTTCCCAGCTGTCAAAGAGGATTCCCAAGAAGAGCCGCTCCCCTGCAGCTCTTTCTGCTCCCAAAGCTTTATCTTCCACACAGGGCTGAGCACTTTAGACAGGTAATTTTCTCCCTTCCCTATGTCTCTCTCTCTCTCTGCAAAGTACATTCTCAGAATCTAGTGCTTGGAAACTCTCATGTTTTACATAAATTCATACTCTCAGTTTTCATATTTCTTCCCATGAAATGCCCGCGTGAGCTCTAAAAAGTTTGCTTTTGAATTACAGGATAGCTCAAGGATGAGACTGAATGGCTATGAAGAAAACAGAAGCTTTGTAGCTTTAGCTCTTGTGTTAGGCCAATGATGATGATGCTATCACTGTCTTGTTTTATTTTGCGTGCTGCAGCTGAACAACCAGAAACATGTTGACTCTCCGCTTTTGAAGAGAGATAAGAAATTGAGTCAACCTTGACTTTTACAAGAAACTATCTGAATGTTATTCATGGATCCAAACCATAATGGCATGATCCACAATGCTGGGGAAAAGAGGAAGGGAGCAAGCAGGATGTGGTGTTTAAAAGCTCTGCTTTTGCTATTTATCTGCATGACCTTGGATCAGACTTCTTTGTTCCAAGCCTTAGCTTCCTTCTCTAGAAAATGAGGTTAGATGTTTTCTGAGCTCTCTTGTGGAACTGTTTAGAACCTGAAAGGTTCCATTCTTGTTTTTGTGATGACACTGACAGTAGTAACTGGGGGAGGTCTAATGACCTGACCAGAATCATATAGTTAACTCAGGTTGAGGGTGATATTTGAACATAGGTAGAGCCACTGTGAGTGAATGAGTGGGTATATGCATGTATGCATGTGTCTGCGCTTGTATGTTTATGTGGGTTGGAATAGAGAGAAAGATATAAATTCTTCTGGAGGCCTTTTGTTGATCCCCTTGATAAATTAAATGCTGGTGGGCTGTGTTCTCTCCCTTTTTCTCTCTGACAATAACTAACATTTATGTAACGCTTCTTATGTGCTAAGGCCTTTCCAATTATCTTACTCGATCCTTACAACAACTCTGGGAGATAAGTACTGTTATTATCTCCATTTTTCAGATGAGGAAACCGAGGCAGAGTGAAGTGACTTGTCCAGGGTCACTGAGCTTGTGGCTAAAACTGGATTTGAACTTAGGTTTTCCCAACTCTAGGGCCGGTACTATAGTCACCTAGATGCCTGACTCCTCCTCCTTCCCTTTCTCTCTCATATATTTACACACATATTTTAAAAATGTGGCCTTTGTTTTCCAGTGGAATCTCTAAGGTTTTCAGATTTTTGCTGTTTGTAAATGTGATGGAGATGCTGTAGCAACTTCCATCCAAGTCAATGAGAAAAATGTTCAACAGAACAGGAACAAGTATGGAATCGTGGGCTGAGCCCCTGCAGATCTCCTTTAAGTAGCCTTCAAAATCATTTTATTGTGCAGCCCATGTCATCACTTCTAGGAGCGTGTGAGAAACTTTGTCCAGTGCTTTGAAAGCTTCAGTAAATTGTTATGGCCATAGACTTTCCATTCCAATCTAGGAACTCTGCTTCCCCCAAAAAACAAAAACAAAATTGACTTAGTCCTGCAGGCACAACTCATTCTGGGGATAATCATGACCCCATGTCCTTTTCACTGACCATCCCTTTAATAAGAGCCTGAAATTTTGCCTAGAATTGAAGTGAAGTTTAATAGGCTTTAATTCTCAAACCTTTTGTTTTCCTCTGTCCCATATCTTGATTGGTATTTTTTGGAAAATCAGGAGACTGGTTTTCTTTTCCCCTATAGTTTCTCCCCATCATTTTTTATATATGCTTTGAAGTGACTCAGCTGTCAGATCTGACAGAAATTCAAGCAAAAATCTCTTTGGGCCTGATTTGGGTTTTTAAGTTAGTGGAGCTACTGCTGGGCCTGGAGTTGGGAAGACCTAAATTCACATCTGGCTTCCGACATTTATCATCTGGGCAAGATGCTGTGACTGGACAAGTCACTTAAAAAAAACCCACCTACCCATCAAAAAATCTCTCTCTCAATTTATCTGTAAAACAGGGATAAGAATAGCACCTACTTCTCATGGTTCTTGTGAAGCTCAAACAAGACAGTACTTGTGAAACACAGCACAGTTCCTCTAATGTAGCAGATGCTTATTAAATGCATGTTCCCTTCACTTCTACTTTATAGTCGTCATTCCTTGGTATCCTCCCCAACCCTCTTTTGCTCTGTGCATAAATAAAGGCCACCTTAGTAGCAAAAAAAAAAAAAGTTATGTAACGGCCACCAGCATAATCATATCTGACTGCATTTGCAGTGTCTCATATGTATGTAGTTTATCAGTTCCCTAGAAAAGAGAAGCATCAAAGATCCTAGATGTGAAGCCCCTCTGGGACATCAGAGACCATATAGTCCAGCCCTCTAATTTTACAGATGACCCAGAAGTCCAGAGGGGTTAAATCATTTGCCTCTAATCACACAGGAGAAAGTGTCAGAGGCAACACTTGAATCCTTATCCATTGTGTTCCGTGTGCCCTTTGGAAAACTTTTGGACAATTACTAACAAATACAATTTGTTCCACGTTTTGTAAGTGTGAAGTGGTTCTTTCAGTCATGCTGGTTTCTAATTGCTCCTTAATTAAAGAACTAACCATTTTTTGATCTACTTTTGGTTGTTCATTCGTTTTCCATCATGTCCAGATCTTTGTTTCCCAATGTGGGGTTTTTGCAGCAAAGCCACTAGCATGCCAGTTTGTTCTCCAGCTCATTTTATAGATGAGGAAACTTGAGACAACCAGGTTGAAGTGACTTGCTCCGGCTCACACAGCCAGAGGCCTGATTTGAGTTTTGAGAAGATTTCTGACTTCAGATCTCATCCTGTCCACTGTACTCCTTAGCCACCCTTAAATAATGAAGCTAGAGAGGAAAGGACTGAAGGGAGACAAGTGCTCTGTTGACTTGAAATGTTATTCTTTGACTTTTTAGTAAACTGGTCACTTTGCCATTGTGTAGAGGCCAATCAGTAAGCATTTATCAAACAATATTGAGCACCCGAGCACTGTAAGATCTCTCTATCCTCTCTGCAAGAGAGAGAACAAACCACAAAAGCTATAAAACCAAAGAATAGACAAAGTGGCTTCTGGTAATATTTTCACACAATGGGTACAAAGCCTGTAGGTTCGCTTGAGCCAGCATTCTAGCAGCTTGTAAAACAGCAAACGGAAACTACATTTTGGACAAAAATGGAGGTCGTTGTTTTGTGACAGTCCTCTGGTATAAGGAAGTCGCTTGTGGAAGCACTTAGGGACCCCTGTTGACTCTTGTGTTCTATAACTGGGCTCAGTGCCTGACTACCTCAGAGTAGGTGCTGTCAGTAGGTGAAGTCTTTGTACAGATTCCTGATTGATATCTAAGGAGAGGCTGAGAGCAGCCAGAGACACTGAAGATAACATCCCATTATCGATCTGTGGAGTTGAGAATAATATGTAAAAACAATGGGATTTAGTTCAATGAAATATTTTATCACAAGCAATGGGAAAGGGAAAGGAAGGAAAAGGCAACCAACATAGACAACAGACACACAGACACACACACATACAAACACACATATGTGAAGTATAACTCACATAAAGGCATCTCTGAGTTGGGAACCACAGATCAGGTCCATTTAGTTTTGGGGGTTGTGCTCCAGTGGGAAGGGATGCTTCTGCTGGAGGGGAAGGCGTGATCCAAAATGCAAAATATCATTTGGCATATCCAGATATATTAACCTTTGAAAAATATTTGCCTAATAGTTTCATATTTTTTATCATTTTGTGATAAAAATTGAATTGTTTATAGGATACATCATGCATTCTTCCATATGTCAGGATGCTCTTGTAATGGCCCTTCTATTTCACTAGAGGTGATGATTCTTCTTGCTTCTGATTTGTCTATATTGCTCTATCCACTAAGATACACAAAACATTAAGCTATAATCAGTCTCTTTCTGAGATTCATATGAACACTCAGGTGGATCATAGAACCGAAGAGGAAAGAAACTAAAATAGAAAAAACTTTGCCATTAACATGTAATAGAGAGAATTGTTTTGAACTATGAAGATAAAAATGTTCTAAAAAGCAAAAGAATTGAACTACCTGAAGCCATTGATTTAAACCCCATATATTTTATTTCTTAAATATATAATCTTTTTTACCCTCCAATGAACTGTTTTGACTCTCTAAGCATTTATAGTTGGCTATTCTGAAATGCATTTCTTTAACCAACTGGATATTCTTTTGTGAATAAAAAAGTCACAGGACTGTTTGATAAGATCAAAAGATTGAATCGTATCCCATTTCCTATACGATCAAACAGACAAAACAGTGAAAAACATGGATTGAACTTCCTTTGTCATGTGGGAGCATCAAAGTTTGCTTGAAATTGTTTTAAAGCAACAGCTTTTCGACTGGTTTTTTTGATTTTATATTGTTGTACAGGTACTTTTTCAAATGTTAGTCATATTTGAAGCAATGAAATATCCCTTTTCTAAGGTTCCTTCTAAAATTGATGAAGTTTCCTCTTAGGTGTAGAATGACAAATAATCTCTGGGAAGGATTAGACTTGCTAAAGAATAAATCTATAAACTTTACTTAGAGTACCATACTAATATATTACCATTTGTTCTTTAGATTTATGACAAATACACATCAATGCAAAAATAGATTTATTTGTATGTGTGATATGTCAAAGAATGTCATATATTTTCATAGGTTCTGCTCTGTGACTTTTTGGGGATGAATTACAGTTTTTGCACTTCTACCATATTTCACATTTGTCACTTTTTAAGAATTTCATATATTTTGCCTCACAATTTAAAAATTGAAATGCACATACAGTGACTAGAATTAATAAGAAATCCAAAAATAGGAAAGTAGGAAATCTGAAGATGGCAATAACTAAACAAAGTGTACCTAACAACTCTGAAAATTCAAATTATTTAGATAAAATCCAGAGTTAGGACTTTGGGTTTTGTTTTTGTTTTTACAAATAAGCAGAAGTATCATTTAGTTTTATTTTGCAAGTTTCTAGATTGTTGACTGTAAGCTGAGTATAAGTGAATTAAAAAAAAAAAGTTTGTTTCCCCCCCCCCCACCATTGCCCTTATTATACATACAAATAAACAAGTGCTTATTGGATGGCTGTCTCAGGTTTATCTAATTAATTCTCTTGCCCTTAGACAGAATTACGTCTAAAAAACTCAGAACAAAGTCAAAAATATATGTTTTATAAAACATTCAAAGAAGAAAATTCTATTAAATTTTAAGAGTATTACAGTTACCTACAATTATTGTTACATTAGCATTTATTCATGGAATTGAAGAGTTTGAAGGGGTCCTTCAGGGCCATTTGGTCCTCAAACTACGGCCCAAGGGCCAGATGCGGCAGCTGAGAAGATGTGGCCAGATGCTGCCCCCCTGACCCAGGGCTATGAAGTTTCTTTATTTAAAGGCCCACAAAACAAAGTTTTTGTTTTTTACTATAGTCCGGCCCTCCAACAGTCTGAGGGACAGGGAACTGGCCCCCTATTTCAAAAGTTTGAGGACCCCTAGACTATATTCATTCACTGATTTTCCAGCCATTGCTCCACATTCAGTGAGGAAAAATTAACTTACATGCAAGTCTGACCAAGTCACTCCCCTATTTGATAAGACAGCAAGAGCTGCCTGTGGTCTGGAAGGGACACATCAACTAGAAAATTCACTGCTATTCAAAGCCCTCTAGAACCTGGTACCCTCCTCTGTCCCATATTTTTACACTTTCCCTACTCCCACCTTGCTCTTTCTTGCACAAGACATCCATATCCTGACTTGATCATTTTCATTGGCTTTCAGGTTCCCTGTGACTGGAATTCTCTTTCACCCTTGATTTCTTTGGTGTCTCAGCTACAAAACCAACTCCTTTATGCTAGTGCTTTCTCTGGGGATTATCGACATTTTATCCCTGGTATAGATAAGGTGTTGGGGTGTAACTGTTTGCCATGATTTTCCCTCATTAAGCTGTGAACCCCTTGAGAGAAGGGACTGCCTTTGCTTGTGTCACCTCCAAGTTTAATCCAGTGCCAGACACATTGCAGGAGATTGTTAAATGTTTACTGACTAAGGGAGCTTCTTCCACTTTGGGGTAACTCTTGGAATTGGGTTTTTTTTTCCCTTAGCATCTTTAAAATCTTTTTTTTTTTTCTCTTTAGTGCTCCTGATTCTGTCCTCTGTGGCTAAGGAGAACAACTCTAATTCATGGCCTATGTCCCACAGCCCTTCAGGTTGCTGTCAGGCCCAGCTCTAAGGTTAATACCTCCCACGGAATCTGGACTGAAGAGTTTGTCCATCCTTGAGAGTCCAGCTTTGGGCACTCCCCTGCCCATTATTAAGTCTTCCTAAAACTTGGCTATGAGAGTGATGAGGGATGGAGGGGGAAGATGTGGAAGCCAGGACAGCGATCTTCAAGGATTTGATGGGAAGGAGGGAGGGGATTTGTGATCTCTAAGGGGAGGAGCAAGGAGCCATGGGTAAAATCGATGAAAAAAACATTGAAGCTCAAAGTGAGAAAGAAAAACTTTTCTGACAATGAGATGAATCTTAATGAGTGGCCCGCTCAGGTGCTGCCTTCCCCGCTTTTTGAGAATCTGTAAGAAAAGGCTTGGTGTCCACTCCCAGGTGTATGAAAAGGGGCTCTTAGCGGGGGCACTGGTACAGCAGACGGCCTCCCGGGGCCCTTTGCTCTCCTCAGAGATGCTGGGCAAAGCCCCCTCCCCCTTCCTCATATCGCTGCTCCACTTCTCCCTTTGCTAGCTATGGCCACCTTCCAGGTCCGATTCACCAGGGAGGGGACGCTCTGGGGGGCGGGGAGCGTTTTCCCTCCCCCTTCCCATCTCTAGGCTGAGGGGCAATGATCCTAGGTGAGAGAGGGAATCCCTGCATTCAGGTGGGTTAAGGGTTAAGTATCCAAGCGGAAGGCGCATGCGTGCCGAATGGAGTGGCACTCACTTGTAACTGGGCCGAAGAGGTCTGGCGTGCAGCCGCGGGAGGGGCTGTCACGTGTGTCCAGGCTGAAGACGCACGTGGGCTGAATGAAGGAGCTGTGGTGCGGCCGGGTTGAGGGCGTACCTGGACTGAGTGGAGGGGCCGTTACGTGGGGCCACGTTGAGGGTGCATGCGTGCTGAGATGTGGGGAGGGGGCAGTCACGTGCAGCCAGGCCGAACGCTCGTGCAGCCCACAGCTCTGACCAGAGTAACCCCGAGGAGGAGCACGTTTGTGCTGGGGGAGCAAGCCGCTCTTTGCAATGGCGGGAGCGTTAGGAGGGGAGGAGAGAAGGGTCCTAGACGCTGTCTGAACTGAGGAGAGGGGACGTCTCTTATTTGTTCTGGGAGAGGAGAACGTGGTGGAACTTTTGCCTGGGGGGCCGGGGAGGAGGGGACGGGGTGGACCGGGGCCTCTGGCTGAGCCCCTGACCGTCTTGTGCTGCCATCTTGGCTCGGAGTCCCCTCAGGAAGACAAAGACCTTCCTCAGTTATAGTGGTTCGGCATCTTCCCAGGAGCTGTCTCGGACCCCGGAGCTATTAAGACAGCATCTAGGAGAACTCGCTCTCAAGGACCCTCCACCCCTGGGGCAGAAGCGGGGAGACTGCATAAAGAGGGCTTCCCTATCGAGAGACGTAGTAAAGGCCTCTCTCCCGTCCTGCTCCTAGAAATCCTACACGGATATTCAGAACGAGGACTGAGAGAGATGGAAAAACTCGGAGCTGAAGGAATGGAGAAAGCCTTGGAGGAAGTGACAATTGAGGTGAGCCCTGGAGGAGTTTCTGGAGGCTGCCAAAAGTCGGAGGTGAGGAGGGACGTCATTTCTAGCACGGGGAGGCGTTGGGAAGGATGTCGGGCTGCGGAGAAGGAGCGGAACCCAGAACAGTTTGGCCCGGAGGGTACAGTGTGGAGATGAGCTAGAGGCAAACGGACCCAGACCCTTAAAAGCCCCGGGCTTGTGCATTTATCCTGGAGGCAGTAACTGTTAGGGATTTTCGGAGCTGGGGAGAGATGTGATCGGATACTCTGTTGCATTCTTTTATTGACATTCTGCTAGGCTATTTCTTCGTGCCCACAGCTTAAGAATCATTAATGCAGGACGCCCTGGTGCAATAATAATAGCATAGATTGGGGTTTGAGCGACACCTCGGAGGCCGATCCCGCCGGCTGTACTTGATTGACCAAGATTGTAAAATTCCCGACCGGTCACTTGTTGAGCAGTCAGTCAGTAAATTTTCACCTAGTTCTGTAGCTCTTTTACTTTTATTTTCTAATGTCTTCCTGTTGTCCAGAAGGAGATTTGGGAGCGATTTGGTCGTTACTTCCCCCCCTAGAGTTTGTTATGTCTTCAGCAGATTCTTAATCTCCTTAGCCTATTCCAACAAACTTGGTGTCTTTAAGGCTGTGTCCTCTACAGAAATGTACGTTAAGAAGTAGGGTATGTTTTTAGAGGAAAAAAATGGGTTTTACCTTGGACATGTTGAATTTGAAGGTTGTTTTTTGGGGGGGGACATCTGGCTGCAGATATTCAGTCTGCAAGGAAAAGCAGGTTTGGAGTCAAAGAGAAGTATGAAGGTGTACATCGTGGATTCATTCCCTTAGAGATGATTGTTGAGTAGGAGGGGAGACAAAAAAAAAAAAAAAAAAAAAACAAACCAGAAAAAAAAAAAATCCTGGACCCATAATGATGTGATGTGGATTCAATAAAGGTTTATTGATAATGAATGCACCTGGAAGAAATAATGTGAAATCCAAGGTAGTAGAAAATATACCCCCAAATGTGGTCAGGGGTAAAATCTGAGAAGTCAAAAAGAATAGGAGTGCAGAAAGATCACTGGATATGACAATTAATACGTCATTTTTAAAAAATCTGAGATAAAGCAGTTTCAATTTAGTGGGGGCTGGAAGCCAGATTGCCTGAGGTTGAGAAATGACTAGGTGAGGAAATGAAGACAAGGGATGTAGAAGAGGTTTGTTAAGAGTTTCCCTGTGAAGTGGAGAAGAGGTATATGGCAATAACCAGAGAGGATTTAGGGAAAGTCATGCTGTGACCTTCAGATAACAAGTCAGCTGCTTTTTGGTTCATCTTTCATACATGGCAGTTTGATTTTGATTTTCCAGTATTTTTCTTCATGTTACTCTTTTCTGTTATTCACAGTTAAATGTTTAATAAGAAAATACCCCTGTTACCTTGAAAAAATAGAGGTCAGTTGGAAGTGTGATCCCCCTTGTTGCATTTTGAATAGAATATTCAAAATACTCAATTTGAGCACATTTGTAAGATTTGAAGTTCTTTGAATAATTCAGATACATACATACATTCATTTATTCTTGATTACTGAATCAAGATCTACAAAAAAGTATTTTATTTCATGACCCAGGAAATTAATGATTTATTACTTCAAGATTCCTGAGCTTTAGAGAGAAACATTAAGGAAAACTAACTTTCAGGTTTGTAGAGATACCTGCGCTAATTATCTGCAACCCAAAGTGAAGAAGGAGGTAGCTACTGGATTTGGAGTGTGTGAATAGCTGTTTCGGTGTCTGGCTAAAACATTTCCACGCCCAGATGTGTCTTTTGTGTTTATTTTCTTAGTGATTCAGATGGGAAACTTATTGTGATCCTTAAAAATTCTCACAGAGAGATTCATAAGATCCACAGTTGAAGGAGAATTAGTTTTTCCTTGAATCAAGTCTGATTTTGCCTCTTGGTAACTTTTGCTTGTTGTTCCTGTTTCTGCTTTTTGGGTTTTTCCAACTTAATTATAAACTGAAAATCTGATAAGTTTTTCATAAATTTTATTTATCCATCTATATCTGTATATCCATATATTTTAAATATGTTTGAGTTTTTACGATCCATGTTTTGTTTATACCCTGATATCTTAATTTATCCTCACTTCCTCCACAGCATAAATCATGCTTTGTAATGGAGAGTTTTAAAAAAAAGAGGACAAAAGTCCATTCAATGTTACCCTAGATTTATGAAGAATGAATCTTAAGTGCATTTTCTCCTATCTTTGGGGCAAGTTTGTAAACGATAGCTTTTTGAGGTTTTTTGATATTACAGTCACAGTGTATATATTCTTTTCTTCCATCTAGAATTTTCCTTGATCTTGTGCTTTTCAAGATAGCTTGATAGAGTGCCTTGCCTGGGCTTTCTGAAGATCCCACTGTCTTTGTCCACATTTCCCAATCAGTTGGCCCGTGTTGTCACAGTGAAAGGGCTCTAAAGGTTTTTGTGTCTTTTGGTGTCTTACATAGGTTCAATTGTGCATAATGTTTAGCATTTTGGTGGAGCCCATGGTAGAAGTGATTTGGGTTTTGCGCTTGTACGTTCCCATATTTACAAGTATGGGAGATGTAATTGCAAAAATAGTTTGTGTTCCTCTTTTAGATTTGGGCTGAGCAGTGAATCACAGCTAAGGCTCTGAGTACATGGCTAGCAGATCAGCATTAGGAATAACTTCACCAGAGGAGGTCTATCTGGGAGGGGAAGATCCCTAAAACAGAAACAATTGCTATTTATATTTACTCTGAGTCAATAAGAGCCTAAATAATAGACCAGGTGGGACTTGATCTGGGACATATTGTTGGTCAGTGAGAGCCAGAGAGGTTTGGTTTTAGAGCATGGCCCTTAAGAAAGAAATATAGCCCATAAACCCCATAATATCTTGTGAGTGTTCAGTGGTCAGGTTTTACATGCCTTTGGCCTAATCACCCACAGGGAAGGGTGTGCTACCCTAAGTGGACAGAGGGGAAAAAAGAAGGAAAAGCACATCTGTGTTGCTCAGCTGGCCACTTCTAGTTAGGAGTGCCTTTTCTCATAGTAGGGCAGTTGCACTTACATCTCTCAGACAGGGTGGATTGCATTTAGCTACTGGGTTTAGCTGCCCAGAAGAGTTAGATCACCAGATAAAGGGAGGGTCTAAGGGTACCAGGCAGGTAGCCCAGATGCACCAAATGAAAGGGTACCCTGATGTGGCAATCCATGAACTAGTGCTGGAGGAAGAGACTTCTTGAGTGTGTCCAAAGCAATCAGATACTCTGCTAGGAGTGGAAGGGTTCTGTCACACAGTCTTTGGTTAGGCTTCTTCTTTTTCCCTCCCATAAATGTATAGAGTGGTGGTGCTCTTCAGCTCACTAATATTTTTCTCATGCCACCCAGAACAAATGTTTTGAAAATAATCATGAATTGGAGCTAAAGATTGGCTGACAAAAGCTGTGTTAAGGATTCTGGCATCTCTGGGATTATTTAGGCTTAATTGTGCATAATGTCTCACATTTTTGTGGAGCCCATGACAGAAGTGATTTGGTTTCCTTGAAACTTCCTAAAGTTGTCAAGTCTCATGGCACGTGACTCCATCCCTCTAATAATTCAGTCTAGTCTACTCAGCTTCTTGAGGCTTTGAGTTCTAAGGAGGCCAGTGATAGGGCTAAAGGTTCAAAATATTCATACTTTTGTGGTAACAAAGAACTGGAAACACCATCAGTATCCATTAAGCAGGGGACATTTAAAATACGGTATTTGAATTATTAAATGTGCACAGACCATTCATTAAATAACATTTTCCAGTTTCCAGGAATAAAACTAAAATTGATTGATTTTGTAATTGGTTGGCTCCACTCTCCCCATGTTTGTTTGTTTGTTTTTTGGAACCTTTTTTTTGCATTCCATTCTTACAATTCCTTGTCTCATTCTCCATGATCTTTCAGATGCTTGCAGTTGTCAGATGCAGTTTAGAGGCCTATCATCTTTTCTCTTTTTAGTTGATTTTTTAAAAGAATTTGACAAACATAAATGAATTTGATTATTTTTAGAGAACATAAAAGGAAGATTGTATAAGAGTTTGTTTTATGCACTTTTAAAAACAATTGTGTATTAAATTTAACATACGTCTGATACTGTTCCACTTGTGTCTCCTCGAGATAGTCTTTGGTTCTCTTCTGTTATTTTTTTCAATGTTTTGCTGATGATCTTTTTTTTTTCTCAGTCATTATCACTGACTATTGGCCTTTCCTACTCTCTACTGAACAAAGGGCCGATGCATGTATGTGGTTTATGAGCAGTAATAAATCTGACAAAAATGCAAGATGTTTATAATACGGTCTGGTTGATTTCTTTCTTTCTGTTCCCTCTACCTCTCCCTCCCTGGCCAGAGGGAGGATGGAAAGAGATAAGGGAAGGAAAGGATTTGAACTCTACTGGCTGGTACTATTACCTGTCTAGAAAGAGTCCTGGTCCCTTGGGCTGCTCTCCATTGAGTGTCTCTTTAGGCAGCTCCTGGTCAAGAGCTTTTTTTCTCTGCTGAGCTACTGCCACTTTACATTTCTCCCACTTAGATGCACTCATTTCTGGTCTGATCAGTATCTCTCGTGTGCTCCCTGCTCTCCCCTGCTTGTGCCTGTAAGGGAGAGCAGCTGTAGTCCTTAGTAACTTCTTGCCTCATGTCTGGGCGATGATGGCGTTTGACAGAAAAAAATGTCTGTCATTTTTCTCAGTACTTTCATGGCTCCCAAAAGCCTGGGCCAAAATCCCCAGATCTTTCCCAGAGAGCCACTGTAGATGAAAATAACATTTGCAAAGCTCTGTGCATGTATTACCTCATTTGATCCTCACAGAAACTCTGATTTAGTGCTATTCATATCCCTGTTTTACAGATGAAGAAACTGAGGATGAATCTGAGTTTGTTTTGAGTCACTCAACTAGTAATGTCACTTTCTTGAGGCAGGACGTCAGCTCAGGTTCATTTTGTATCACACTCTTTCTCTTCAACCAAGTCCTCCTTCGTTATTTGCTATGTTCTACCCTCAAGAAGGAGGCACATATCCTGTCTTTACTTTGAGGCTAACCTTGATTATTACAATTTCACTGCATTCACTTTCAAGTTTGTTTTAAAAATTGTGTTCTTTCTGTTTAGATTGTTATAATTTTTGTGTATTTTTCAAGTAGTTATTGTATTTTTATGGTTATTTCACTGTACTGTTTCAATTCATATACGTCAACATTTCCTGTGTTTTCTGTATTTTTCATATTTATTTCTCATGGTTCATTAATATTATTGAATTCATCATATCAGAATTTATTTAGCCGTTTCAAGTCGATGGCTAAATTACTTTGATTCTTGCCGTTTGCTGTTATTGTGCAAAGTACTGCTTTGGTGTACATGCCACCTTTCTTTTTATTTTTGATCTTTTTTGGGGGGTGTATGTGACCACCATTGGGATGTTTGGTTCATAGAATATGGACTGATTTTAATTCTTTTAAAAATTCTAATTCCATGTGGCTTTCCCTTTCAGTACCCTTTTTCTGCCCTTCCTTATACAAGCCAATACAGGTTTTGCCTCAGGCGAATTTAATTGGAATGACATGCAAAATGGATTTGGAGTGGGAGTGGAGTATGGGATGTGGGGTTGGGGCCTGGGCTGAGATCCTTAGGCACCTCTGGGCTCACAGCAGAAAGCACAGTAGCACTATCAGGGCCTGCCCTGAGGCCACTGCAAGGGAGGCTACATTTTGTGGCTTCTCTATTGGTATTTCAGAACACAAATCCTTGCTGAGCTTGTAGGTTACACGCAGGTAGTCTTCGTGTTGCTGCTGCCCATGGTAACTTAACTGCAGGCATTCCTTGTTGGTGACCTTTGCAAGATTGACGGCTGCTTCCTGGCTGATGTAGCAGTTATCTACTTCCTCACAGGTCATCATGACGTTCATGGATCTGGATGCGTCAGTCACTTTACAGTAGTAGCATCGTTTTGCTGTGACTGGAGAGCACAGAAGGAGGGTACCAGTGGTGCCCAGGAATAGTAGGATGTGGATATACATAACGGGGTCCCAACTTAGGTTCCCTATTTCAGTAAAGTCATCAAAGACTTAAATCTTAAGAGATCGCTTGGTCTCCAAATGTTTAGTCTCTAGTCCTCTTCTCTGTACTTATCAGAAGTCTCCAAATTTAATGACTACCTACCAACCTTGGCCTCTTAGTGCCCACTTTTAGCATTGACCTTGCTGGATGTTAAATCACTTACTCTCAAATTCATCTTTTCTTCTTTTTTGGTTTCTGTCTGAGGACTTTGGCTTCCTGATGTCTCCTTTTATGGATCTTTTTTTCTCCTTTCTAGAGACAGAATAGGGGTGGGTGGGGGGAAGGGATCTGTGAGCTCTTATGTCCTAGTCTCCCAGCCCAGAGCTCCCTCCTTACCACCCCTACTATTTTATCTTACCGTCCTCTATATGAATGAGGAAATTCTAGCTCTGACTTTATAACCCAGAATGTCTTTATTGCACAGAGCCATGCCTACTCTCAGTGGTAATTGGGAGGTCCATCTTTCCCTCTCTGCCCCACTATTCACCCCTAACGTATCAAATGATCCCTTCCCCCATCACCAAGGAATGAGAAATATGGAGCCCTCATTACTCAAGATCTGGGGAAATGTGCAGATTTTGGTAATTTGGAGCCTAGATTGATGTAATTCTCTGCCTTTATAATCTCTCAGCAGTGGTCAGGACTTCAGAGTTTGGGGTATCACTCGGCCTATGAGTCTGGTCTGATTCCTAGCCCCTGAGCATTGGCCCCTTGGTTCTATTTGTACCGACCTTAGCTCCTGTGTTCACAGTCTTGGCTTTTATCTCGAAAGACGTGCAATCTTTTGTTTTCAAACTCTTTTCCCCCTTTTCTTTAGAACACTTAGTCCGTGAGCCCGAGTTGCCCAAGTCTCTGTGTTCCTTCCTGTCCCCATCTAAGGACAATGAAGTACCAACTCTGACTAGCTTTATAATGTAGAATGGGGTGACCTCACAAAGTCATGCCTCTACTTAGATCATGCATGTTCTCTGTGAGGTCAGAGCCTTTCTGATACTTATAGACTTATCAAACAGCCAGAGTTCACGGTATTTCAAAAGAAACAATTTTTAATCAAACAGAATAGCCAATGAAATGATAAAGAAAATTGCACTTTTGGGGTAGACTCTCCCATGAGTTATACCCTTAGTGGGGGGGGGAGGAGAAGCTCATAGACAGGGCAGGGGCCAGGGCATGTGGAGTGAAAAGTCACATAATACTTGCAGTCTTATTAGCAGCTCCATCTGGCAGCACCAGAGCTTGCCTTTTTGTGACTGTAAGGTTCTAAATAGATTTTGGGGAGACAATCACTCAATAAAGGATGTTCCACAGAGGATTATAAATGAATATTTATTTAAAGATGGAAGAAAAGAAATAGGACTCATATGGAGCCTGTGGAAATGAGCGACTTCCCTCTATGAGTAGTTTTTCTAGAAGTGTATATAAATTCATGCTTTGTATAAACTCTTTAAAGCTTTTATCGCTGGTGCTTTGCAATTCTTTGACATACTTCTCCATGATTCCTTTGAATGTATGTATAGAATGACCCATGGCGCACTGCCTCTAATTTTCCCTGGCTTCCAATAGAAGTGGGGGGTGATTGCTCCCTAGCACCTCATCCCAGGAAGCTGTCATGTGCTGTTTTCAGCAAATGGAGTGACTTTTCTCACCATTCAAGGTTGTACTCAAAAGAAACAAAGCACAGTTGCTGCTTGTTTTCATTGCTTAAAACCCCCCAGCATGCTTGGGAAGTTTGAAAATGAGAAGTGGACATGAGGCTGAGCTGGGGAGCCAGATTCTTTATATCTTCAATTGCAGATCTTTTGGTAGAATATTTCAGGTGTAGGTAATTAATTGAAGCATGTGTTTGTGCCCATGTATGTATATGTGTGCATATATGTTTGGTTTTTCAGTTGTGTCTGACTTTGTGACCCTATTCAGGATTTTTTCAGTAGACAATGGTTTGCCATTTTCTTCCCCAGCTTATTTTGCTGATGAGGAAACTGAGGCAAACAAAAAGGGTTAAATGATTTGCTCAGGGTCTCACAGCTAGTATCTGAGGCAGGATTTGAACTCAGGAAGATGAGTCGTCTCATCTCTAGACCTGCCCCGTATCCACTCTGCTGCCTAGTTGTCCAATGTATTGATAATTCATTTGTTGATTTACTTATAGACAGGTTAATAGGCGTCATGAAGAACCCACTAGTGACATCCCTGAATAACTACTGTAAACTTAATTTAAATAAGATGAAAAAGGCAGTAAAATTATACCTAAAAATCATATCACAATACAGAACTTTGAGAAGGCAAAAAGAAAGTAGTTAGGTTCTGCTCTGGGTTCTAACAATTGGGAAAGACTTAGCAACATCCCTCATCAGAAGCCCTTTCCTAGTTCTACCTTATAAGAACTTACTTATGTATATTTGCACATCCATTCATAACGTGCCCTCAGAAGCCATCTGAGTCAACTCTCACATTTTATAGATGAGGGAGGAAAGCCAGGCTTAGAGATGTTAAGATGCTTGCCCCAAGTCACTTAAGCAATTTGAGTTAGAGGCAGGATTTAAAGACCTCTAGTTTATATACTTATCAATAGTAGCATTTCTTCTCTTTTTTCTTAATTCTTAGCAGCATATGGACTTCAGAAGAGCTTTTATAAAAGAAACTAAGAGTAATGCCTAAAGAAGTAGACTCTTATTATAATATAAAGTCTTGTCTATGATGATTGGTGGTTAGGGCTTGAGGGAAAATGGAAACTCCAGGAGGGAGCCTTACTAAGATCAATCTGGTCTTCAGGTATCCATAGCATGGGGAGGACGGCATCTTCACTGATCGTCATTCTTAGCCACTTGGACCCTAGTTGTGCCACGTTCTTCTATTCCTTCTACATGGCTGTTCCAGCTCACTGACTAGTGCTCAAGTTAATCCAGTTTCCTGTTTCTCTTGACACAGTATTGAAGCCTCTGAATATTAACTAGACCTTGATGAGTTGAGCACAGGCATGTTTCTAGAAAAGAGTAGAGAGGAGGAACATGGTAGTTAGATGGGACTTAGGGGTTCCTGCACTCCATAGACTCTGGGTCTTTCTGAGCTGTCATACCATATACAAAGGCAGTTTTAAGATTTCATGCTGCCTTCTTCCTAATTCTGGTTAATTATAGAATTTAGAAAGGGAAGGATTCTTAGAGATTGAGTCCAGTCCTCTTGTATTTTTACCATACATATTTAGTAAGTAGAGTAAAGATTTGAACCCAGATCCTTTGACTCCAAGTCAAGGGTTTTTTCCTGTCAAGGGCATTAATATGAGGAGACCTAGGTTTGGGGAGGAGGGAATTCGAGAAAAGGAGAGGGCAAAGTGATATGACAATATGCATTCAGAAGCAGATAAATGGGATTATATCCCCAGAAGATTGGCCCGAACTTAAGAGTTGAAGGCCTGGGGGGGTCCAGCAATTGAAGTGATTGTTTATCTCTTCCCCAGCTGTAGCTCATAATGATCAATACATCCAAAAAGAGACCTATTATATAGTTTCTGCTTTTCAGTGGCTTTGGGTTATATTGACTTGGAGTGTGCTAGGAATTTGGAGAATGGGGAAGGCGGTTTGGTATATACTGGAAAGGGCGTTAGATTGAGACATGCAGTCACAGAATTGCAGAGTTGAGGGAGACCTCAGCAGCTGACTACTCTAATTCACTTACTAGATAGAAATCCTACTTTAACATTCCCAACAAAGGAGGCAAAAAACTCACAGTGAATAGAGTCCTAGATGTAAAGTTGAGATGATGGGGGCTAAAGTACTTCTCTGTGCTCACCAACTATGTGACTATGGGTAGCTCACTCCAGCTATGCAGGGCTCAGTTCCTTCAGCTATAAAATGAGGATTATGTTAACCAGGAGCGCTGATCTTAGCAATTTGTGAAGAGATGGAATATTTCTCTGAACTTGGCCAATCCAGTTCCTGTTCTCATTTGAATTCTGTATCTATTAGGAAGTACTTACTACATCCAAGATACCACATTAAATATTAGGGTTGCACAAATAAAACAATCACTGTCCTCGAGGAGCTTACATTCTTGGAGGGGGGAGGGTTCAGAGACACAAATCACTTGATGCTTCTGGGCCACAGTTTCCTCACCTGTCAAAAAAGAGCTATGATTTCCTTATTGCTCTAATAATCTAAAATTAAAAGCCAATTATTCTTTTATTTTAGCCCATTTTTGAATTTTTAAGGACAGAGTTTCTTTTACTTAGAAGCACTTCTTTTGGCAGCTGCCTGGCTGTTTTAAAAACAAACAAATAGTATGAACTTAGCAATGGAGTTTATACTAGAAGGATGTCAGAACATTTATTTTTAGATTTTCTTCTCAAGGAAGAACATTGTTGAGAAATGCATAATGAGAAACCATGAAAATAAATATGGCAGCATAATTCCATCCCAGCATTTAAAATATGATAACTAGCAACACAGATATTTAGATAAGCCTACTACATTTTTTCTAAAACATGTGAAAAATCTGATTACAAACAAAAAAGCAACCATTTATTTGTTTGAAGATGCTTTGTATTATAATTATCCCACCTGCTAAAATCAATCTGCTAAATGAATGATATTTAATTATGCATCTTAAATTTATCAGTGGTAGAATAAAAAGGTTGACAAAGAAGAACCACATTTTGAATTGGGATTATTTCTGTTCTCTTTTGCAACAAGTATCTGATTCTCTGCACGTGAAATGGTCCTTTCTTTATCTGTAAATGAAAGAAATGAACAGAGTGAAGGCTTTTGCTTTTATTTCGTGTTCATGGGCCTCATTACCCTAAGAAGATATTGATAATTTTATCTGTCTCTGGGGCATACATATTCTTTTGGAAATTATGTAACATATTTCTAGAAGGAATATTCGCCTACCATGTTCCAGTATGTCTTTGAAGAGTATCTGTCATGACTGAAGCAGTGTCATTACTTTTCAGAGCTGTCAGTCTGTTCACATATATGATTGCAGCTCAGCGTGACACCAAAAAATATGGGCTGTGCTTCTTCTGTTAAAAGTTTATCATCATAAATTGAACTATAGTATGCTCTGAGTAACTTTTCCTTCCTATGATGATTTTGTTTTTGTAACCAACAGCTTAGATATAATGATAGAACAGACATAATTACTCTGTAATTCTGGAGAATTGACAAAACATTCAACAACAGAATGAGCCACTTGAAGCTCAATTAACAATAGAGACTAGACTAGTTGCTCTGTGTAAATGGACTGCTGGTACAGATATGAAACTGACAGCCCTTGGCTTTGTGTGTGATAATTGTATCAATGGAAATATTCCTATGATTAGATTATATATGTAAGTGCAGGCAAGAATAGGCATTTTTTCTTTATTCAAGTCTTCTTTAACAGGGCTTCTTAATCTTTTTCCACTCACAACCCCTTTTTGCCTAAGAAATTTTTACATGACCCCGAGAATATAGGTATGTAAAATAGGTAAAAAAAAATAAAATTGTATAAATCATTTCCTGATAATAAATCATAATTTTGTCACCTACGCATTCAGTTGCGAGACCCCATATGGGGTTGCAACCTACAGTTTAAGAAGTTGGGATTTGTGAAACAGCCTCTTCTTGGGCCCATAAGAGAAGTTGACTAAAGAATATAGTGACAAGGAACCTTGGGCAACCATGGACTAAAGTGAAATTTGGAGATGATAGAGTCCTCCAGGAATTGAGCTACACTATAAGATCGTGTAGTGTCATGTTGCTCTGTCATATTTTGTGTCATTATCAGAGAGTATCTTCTCTCACTTTTAGTGTCAAGGTCAAATGGCTGTTCATTCTTTTTGAATTAGGACACTTGAATTCTTCAGAATGTCCCCTGTGGAGAAAAAGAACTTATGAAATATTTTTAGCAAGTATTATTGTGGTCACAAGGAACTAGAAACTGAGAGCATCACTGTCAATTGGAGAGTGGCTCAACAAATTGTAGTGTAAGAATGTAATAGAAAATTAGGTCCCCCAAGAAATTATTCATAGGATAGTTTCAGAAAAACCTGAAAAGATTTGTATGAATTGATGCAGACCCCGCAACCATCTTAGGTTGTTCTCTTCATTCCAACTTTTGTTCAAACTAGAGAAGACACAAGGAGAGAAAGAAATAGCAAGAGAAACACAAGGCACTGGGGAGGGCTGCTGAATTAAACTGCCTTGGGGTCTCCTGGCTCTTTTCATGTTCAGGATCCATGTAAAGTGACAGTGCCACAATTTCTGAAGTTAGAAGCTTCTTTCCTTTTTTCTTTTGACTGTTAATTTTAACCAAAGTTGCCTTACACATGGCAGTTTTCTTGTTGCCTTTAGGTGACTTCTCATTCATATCACTTTTCTGGTCTGTCATAGGTTCCTCATATTGGAAAGGAAGATCGAGATTTTCCTAATTGCTGTTTTCAGTCCTCAGGACTGCATTGCAGCTGTAGTCAACTCATCTATAGCTGCATGTGTTTCATTTACTTTGTGTTGCTTTTTTTTTTTTTTTTTTTTTTTTAGCTTTGTAATTAAAAATGGTCAGAGTGGTAGCTGCTCTGGTGACCTCCTCCTCTTAAGGGTGGATATATTTGGGTGTGGGTTTGAAATGGCAGTGAGAACCAGATCTCTCAGTTCTCAGAATTTCCTTCCTTGCGGGGGAGAAAAGAAAAGTATTGATCAAGGAAAGAGTGGTGGAGTTTTTGACCCTAATCCAATCTTATAAAATGAGAGCAAAGCAGCATTGAAACAGTAGTTACCCTTACCAGGCACTTTGACTTACTTATAAATGTTATACAAACTCAAACAGTAAAGATATGAATGTGTAAATGTTTTTGGAGAAAGCCAAATGTTAGAGCAGTTGAGATTACAAAAAGGAGAACTACTTGGAAAAATAAAATACTATTAAAAAACCCCCAAAACATAAAGGAGTTACTGAAGAAAAATTCTAGTACCAAAATAGAAATACCAGTCCTTTTTAAGTCTCAGCATAAATGTGGTTGAGCCTGGGAAGAAATGAAGAAAAACAATTATTTATTACAAGTATAGGATGACTAGAGTACTGCCATCTGTAGTAAAATGACATTGATTGCAGTTCAGAGTGTTGATACCAAAAAAAATTATGTAGTGTTAGAGGAGAAATCTGCAGGGTAGAATCCAGTGATTAGAAGATTAGGAAAAAAGCCTTCCAAGTCATAATTCTAATAGTCTCACATAACAAAAAGAAATGAAAGTATGCTTTAATTTGGGAAGATTTAGATAAATCTTGAATATTGGATAATAAAGATGATGTGCATTGCAGCACTTATCTCTCTTTGTTATGAGTTGTAAAACCGAAAATGCCCTGGGCCTTTAAAAGACTTTGGTAGGAAAAACCTAAAGTTGTAACAGATGGGAATGTTACTTCATAAGAGTAAAACTCTGTTGAATAAAAGGAGACAAAACTCTGTTCATTTTCAAGAGCAGTTAATTAGGATTTTTCCTCTTGAAAAAGTCATTCCCAAAATATCTGTGCTCAGAATGAAGCCCCAAATTAAAATGTTTAAAAGACCAAATCTGGAAATATTTACCTCCATTTGTGTAAAGTAGAGAATTAACATTTATAAAAGAAGATCAGCAGAGTTATTAAGTTGGATCGATTTCAAAAATCCCCCCCCCCAAAAAAAAGAGATTTTTGACATTCACAGTCAGTTTTGTCCTTTGCATAATTTTTGGAAGAAGTAAAGGGAATCTGTCTGTGTATACGTGCTTGTGCATGCATGTGTATGTTAATGTTGCTGTTTATCTCATAGAGAAGGAACATAAGAAATGTCCATTATGTAATGCTTATAGCTTGCCTCAATTTGTTATTATTGGGATTTTATAGGCCTACATGAAGAATTGACTAGAGTTAGATTACATAGTGATAGCCATTCAGAGCTGTCACTGCCATTTCAAATGGTGTCAAAAGTATAGATAGCATTTTTACATTTATCTCTGGTCAAAGTTTGCTCCAGGCCCTTTTCACTTGTATAAGATGCTGAATTCTAAAGTTAACAGCTAGGTGTGCCTTGAGATTTTCTTGCCATTATGGAAAGAACACAGAATCTGGAGGACAAGACCCTGAGATCAAATGCTGCTTCTGGTCTTATAACTCTTCCTTGTGGGGATAGTACAGGCCTACTAGAGTGTGTTAAGCCCAAAGAGCTATGTTGATTCCCGGGTACAGTTGAAGAAGAAAATTTAATTTGACTGTTCATGTTCTGTTGGTGTGTATTTTTCTTTCATCTTTTTTTTTTTTTTTTTGGTTTATTTTTTTGTGGGATGAAACAAAACCTGTCCTGTATTCAATGGCTATTTTACCTGAGTGTGTTATAGCTCGGGGTCTCCCCCTTGTTTTATAGAGACCCGTACATGAGAATTTATTTTGAATATCCTCAGAAAAATCCTGGATAGGGACATGAACCAAAGAGAGACTTTGGAAAGATATCTCCAATATTGAATCTTGTCCAAGTAAACTCAAAGGGGGGGATTCTGAACTATGGGTTATACTCTGCTGCTTTTCTCCTTCACCTTGTTCTCTTTAGGGTTCCCATGCTTCATCTAGGGCATACACATTAAAGGTCGTTGCCCCCTCCTCAGTCAATTCTCTTGTGGACCATCTCATTTTCTTCCTCTGTGCAGTTTTAATTGATCCCATCAGCTCCCATGCTTTTATTTATCATTTCTATGCTGATGATTCTCAGATCTTTTAAACTTTTGTCTGACCTCCAGACTTGTCTCTTCAACTCCTTGCTAGACATCTCAAACTGAATGTCTCACGGACTTCTTAAGCTCAGCTTGTCCAAAATTGATCTCATCTTTTCCCCTCTTAACCTCTTCTGCCTTCTGAATGTGACTGCTACTATAAAGGACACCGTTATGCTCCTAGTCCTCCAGAAGGGCAGTCTAGTTGTTATCTTCAACTCCTCCCTTGCATTACCTTTATGCCCTGTTACCAAGTTGCTGGCCATGTTACCACCCAAAATCTTTCATTTGTGTCTCCTTCTCTTCTTTGATACAGCTACCACCCTAATGCAAACCCTCATCACCTACTGCCTTAACCTTCTCTTTAGCATCCTGGTGGTTCTGCCTGCTGCTAATCTCTTGACTTCAGTACATCTTCCACTATCACTTCCCTATTACATCCAGGATCAAATATAAAATCTTCTGTTTGGTGCTCATAACCAACTTGGCCGTCTCCTACCTTTCCAGTGTTACTGCCCTATATGTATTACTCTCTGATTCGGTGATCTTGACTTTTTTGTTCTTCAAATAAGATGCTATGTCCAGGGTCTAGACATTTTTACCACCTCCACGTACTCTCTTTCCAATTTCTCTGCCTCCTGGCTTCCTTGAAATCCTAGCTAAAATCTTGTCTTCTACATAAAACCTTTTCTCATTTCCCTTACTGCTGGTATTTTATGTCTAGTGATTATATTTACTTTGTCAGTATATAGTGGAGTGTTCTTCTTCCTCACAGAACAGTGAGTTCCTTAAGAGTAAGAACAGTCTTTTGCCTGCATTGTTCCTGGTGCATTGTAACTACTTAATAAGCATTAATTGATTTTTCCCAGTTCTAATCATGTGATCTTATCCCCTGTCATTGGCAAGGTGTTTTGGGGAAAGGCTTATTTTGTTTATGTAATGAAATGTTATTTGTTCACTTAGAGCTAAATAAAATTACTAATAATATCCAGGGTGGAAGATCTCAGCAAAACCCCACATAATAATGTGTTCTGTTTCCTTTATTCCTTCTTTTGTTCTTTCTAATGGTTATGTATTCTATTTAGTTGCATATTATTGAGTTGTAGGAAATTACTGTCTCTGGCCTTTTATATATAGTTTTCACGTTTCTCCTTTGGACCAGCTTAAAACATGGTGGACTCTGGTACCATTGTAGGAACAGCTTAGCTTATTGTTCTCTTGGATGCTTTATCCCTGGGACCCATCTTCTGAACCGAGAATGCCCTGCCACCCTTCCTTCCCTTAATTTGTCAAAAGACTGACAAAACAGAACACTGTGGAGGATGGTTGTTGACCAGCCTGTTATGTTTTCCTGCTTTAGTATCAGAGAAGTTCATGAATGTCTGTCTTTGTGCTCAGAGCTAGTGATTCAGTAGTTACATTCTGCGGCCCTTTACTGTGATCCACCCCCTCTCTGATCTGTACTTATTGTGGTTCTGGGTGTGAGTGCTAGGAAAGCAACATGCCATTGCACATCTTTGTATTTCTCACAGTAGAGTAAGCATCCTTCCCATGTAAGGCTTCTAGCTTCTGCCTTGTCTTTCTCACAACACTCATGAAACCAGTCTCTCAGTTTTTCTACAGACCATCTGGTACTATGGATGCTGGGATTTTGTGCTCTTTAATTTGAAGGTTACCCCTAAAAAGTCCTGTGTGTTTGTGTCTAAGCTGTATGGAAGCAAAGTTTTGGTGATTTAAAACCAAAAAGAGAATTGGCCCTGCCTTCAAGGAATTTCTATTCTTCCCTTGTACTGTTCTCTAGGTCACTGGTGGCCTCTTAGCTGTCAGATCAGCTGTCTTTTCCTCAGTACTCATGGTCCTTAGCTACTCTCCAGCACTTGGTGCTTCCAATGGATGTCTTGTTCCTGAAACTCCCCCTCTTGCATTTCATGTTGTGGTGCTAGTCTGATCCCCTTGCTTTACCAACAGTTAACTTCTTTCTTCTCTATCTGGGCTCTTTTTTCCTCTCCTCAAAGTTAAGTTGTGTTGTGTCCTGCTTTTTAGAGTCCCCAAGTTGGGATAACAAAATGTACTGTGCTTTTTAGAGCCCCCCGCCAGGGTGAATAAAATACTGAGTCCTGCTATCTAGAGCCCCCAAGTTGGGATGACAAAACGTAGCATGTTTTCTAGGGCCCCCATGCCAGGGTGATTAAAATATTGAGCCCTGCTTCATAGCGCCCCTAAATTGGGGTGACAAAATGAACTGTGCTTCCTAGAGGCCCCATGCTGGGGTGATTAAAATATTGTGTCTTGCTTTCTAGAGCCCCTCAGTTGTGGTGACAAAACATACCATGCTTTCCAGGGCCCCCATGCCGGGGTGATGAAAATATTGTGTCCTGCTTTCCAGAGGCCCCAAGTTGGGATAACAACACGTATTGTGATTACTTAGAGCCCCAATGGTGGGGTGATTTAAATATTGTATCCTGCTTTCTAGAGCCCCCCAGTTGTGGTGACAAAACATAGCATGCTTTCTAGAGCCCCCCAAACTGGAGTGATTAAAATCTTGTGTCGTGCTTTCTGGAGCCCCCCAGTTGCGGTGACAAAACATACCATGCTTTCCAGGGCCCCCATGCCGGGGTGATTGAAATATTGTGTCCTGCTTTCTAGAGCCCCCAAACTGGAATGATTAAAATATTGTGTCCTGCTTTCTAGAGCCCCCAAACTGGAATGATTAAAATATTGTGTCTTGCTTTGTAAAGCCCCCCCCACTGGAGTGACAAAACATAGCATGCTTTGTAGAGCACCCCATGCTGGGGTGATTAAAATATTGTGTCCTGCTTTCTAGATCCTGCAAGTTGGGGTGGCAAAACATAACATGATTTTTAGAGACCCCATGCTGGGGTGATGAAAATATTGAGTCCTGCTTTGTAGAGCCCTCCAGTTAGACTGACAAAACATAGCATGCTTTCTAGAGCTCCCCATACTGGGGTGATTAAAATATTGTTGCTTGCTTTCTAGAGCCCCCCAGCTGCGCTGACAAAACACACCATGCTTTCTAGGGCCCCCATGCCAGGGTGATTAAAATATTGTGTCCTGATTTCCAGAGGCCCCAAGTTGGGGTGACAAAACGTACTATGATTACTTAGAGCCTCCATGGTGGGGTGATTTAAATATTGAATCCTGCTTTCTAGAGTTTCCCCCCCTCCAGTTCAAGTGACAAAACATAGCATGCTTTGTAGAGTGCCCCATGGGGGGCGAGTAAAATATTGTGTCCTGCTTTCTAGATCCTGCAAGTTGGAGTGACAAAACATACCATGATTTCTGGAGACCCCATGCCACAGTGATTAAAATATTATGTCCTGCTTTCTAGATTCCCCCAATTTGGGGTGAAAATATACCATGATTTCTAGAGCCCCATGCTGAAGTGATTAAAATATTGTTGCTTGCTTTTTAGAGCCCCCAGTTGTGGTGACAAAACGTAATATGCTTTCTAGGGCCCCCATGCCAGGGTGAGTTAAGTATTGAGTCCTGCTTCATAGTGCCCCTAAGTTGGTGTGACAAAATGAACTGTGCTTACTAAAGCCCCCATTCTGGGGTGATTAAAATACTGAGTTCTGCTTTCTAGAGCCCCTGAGTTTGGGTGACAAAACATAGCATGCTTTCTAGATCCCCCCACGCCATGGTGATTAAAATATTGTGTCCTGCTTTCTAGAGCCCCCAAACTGGAATGATTAAAATATTGTGTCTTGCTTTCTAGAGCCCCCCAGTTGCGGTGACAAAACATACCGTGCTTTCTAGGGCCCCCATACCGGGTTGATGAAAATATTGTGTCCTGCTTTCCAGAGGCCCCAAGTTGGGGGTAACAGCACATATTGTGATTACTTAGAGCCCCCATGCTGGGGTGATTAAAATATTGTGTCTTGCTTTCTAGAGCCCCCAAACTGGAATGATTAAAATATTATGTCCTGCTTTCTAGATCCTGCAAGTTGGGTGGCAAAACATAACATGATTTTTAGGGACCCCATGCTGGGGTGATGAAAATATTGAGTCCTGCTTTGTAGAGCCCTCCAGTTAGACTGACAAAACATAGCATGCTTTCTAGAGCTCCCCATACTGGGGTGATTAAAATATTGTTGCTTGCTTTCTAGAGCCCCCCAGCTGCGCTGACAAAACACACCATGCTTTCTAGGGCCCCCATGCCAGGGTGATTAAAATATTGTGTCCTGATTTCCAGAGGCCCCATGTTGGGGTGACAAAACGTACTATGATTACTTAGAGCCTCCATGGTGGGGTGATTTAAATATTGAATCCTGCTTTCTAGAGTTTCCCCCCCTCCAGTTCGAGTGACAAAACATAGCATGCTTTGTAGAGTGCCCCATGGGGGGCGATTAATTGTGTCCTGCTTTCTAGATCCTGCAAGTTGGAGTGACAAAACATACCATGATTTCTGGAGACCCCATGCCACAGTGATTAAAATATTATGTCCTGCTTTCTAGATTCCCCCAATTTGGGGTGAAAATATACCATGATTTCTAGAGCCCCATGCTGAAGTGATTAAAATATTGTTGCTTGCTTTCTAGAGCCCCCAGTTGTGGTGACAAAACGTAATATGCTTTCTAGGGCCCCCATGCCAGGGTGAGTTAAGTATTGAGTCCTGCTTCATAGTGCCCCTAAGTTGGTGTGACAAAATGAACTGTGCTTACTAAAGGCCCCATTCTGGTGTGATTAAAATACTGAGTTCTCCTTTCTAGAGCCCCTAATTTTGGGTGACAAAACATAGCATGCTTTCTAGATCCCCCCACGCCATGGTGATTAAAATATTATGTCCTGCTTTCTAAAGCCCCCAAGTTGGGGTGACAAACCCTAGCATGCTTTCTAGAGCCCCCATGCCGGGGTGATTAAAATATTGTGTCCTGCTTTCTAGAGCCCCCAAACTGGAATGATTAAAATATTGTGTCTTGCTTTCTAGAGCCCCCCAGTTGCGGTGACAAAACATACTGTGCTTTCTAGGGCCCCCATGCTGGGTTGATTAAAATATTGTGTCCTGCTTTCCAGAGGCCCCAAGTTGGGGGTAACAACACATATTGTGATTACTTAAAGCCCCCATGCCGGGCTGATTAAAATATTGTGTCCTGCTTTCTAGAGACCCCAAACTGGAATGATTAAAATATTGTGTCTTGCTTTCTAGAGCCCCCCCCCCGTTGGAGTGACAAATCATAGCATGCTTTGTAGAGCACCCCATGCTGGGGTGATTAAAATATTGTGTCCTGCTTTCTAGATCCTGCAAATTGGGGTGGCAAAACATAACATGATTTTTAGAGACCCCATGCTGGGGTGATTAAAATATTGTGTCCTGCTTTCTAGATCCTGCAAATTGGGGTGGCAAAACATAACATGATTTTTAGAGACCCCCATGCTGGGGTGATTAAAATATTGTGTCCTGCTTTCTAGATCCTGCAAGTTGGGGTGGCAAAACATAACATGATTTTTAGAGACCCCATGCTGGGGTAATGAAAATATTGAGTCTTGCTTTGTAGAGCCCTCCAGTTAGACTGACAAAACATCGCATGCTTTCTAGAGCTCCCCATACTGGGGTGATTAAAATATTGTTGCTTGCTTTCTAGAGCCCCCCAGCTGCGCTGACAAAAAACACCATGCTTTCTAGGGCCCCCATGCCAGGGTGATTAAAATATTGTGTCCTGATTTCCAGAGGTCCCAAGTTGGGGTGACAAAACGTACTATGATTACTTAGAGCCTCCATGGTGGGGTGATTTAAATATTGAATCCTGCTTTCTAGAGTTTCCCCCCCCTCGAGTGACAAAACATAGCATGCTTTGTAGAGTGCCCCATGGGGGGCGATTAAAATATTGTGTCCTGCTTTCTAGATCCTGCAAGTTGGAGTGACAAAACATACCATGATTTCTAGAGACCCCATGCCACAGTGATTAAAATATTATGTCTTGATTTCTAGATACCCCAATTTGGGGTGAAAATATACCATGATTTCTAGAGCCCCATGCTGAAGTGTTTAAAATATTGTTGCTTGCTTTCGCCCCCAGTTGTGGTGACAAAACGTAATATGCTTTCTAGGGCCCCCATGCCAGGGTGAGTTAAGTATTGAGTCCTGCTTCATAGTGCCCCTAAGTTGGGGTGACAAAATGAACTGTGCTTACTAAAGGCCCCATTCTGGGGTGATTAAAATACTGAGTTCTCCTTTCTAGAGCCCCTAATTTTGGGTGACAAAACATAGCATGCTTTCTAGATCCCCCCACGCCATGGTGATTAAAATATTATGTCCTGCTTTCTAAAGCCCCCAAGTTGGGGTGACAAACCCTAGCATGCTTTCTAGAGCCCCCATGCCGGGGTGATTAAAATATTGTGTCCTGCTTTCTAGAGCCCCCCAGTTGCGGTGAGAAAACATACTGTGCTTTCTAGGGCCCCCATGCTGGGTTGATTAAAATATTGTGTCCTGCTTTCCAGAGGCCCCAAGTTGGGGGTAACAACACATATTGTGATTACTTAGAGCCCCCATGCCGGGGTGATTAAAATATTGTGTCCTGCTTTCTAGAGCCCCCAAACTGGAATGATTAAAATATTGTGTCTTGCTTTCTGGAGCCCCCCAGTTGCGGTGACAAAACATACCATTCTTTCTAGGGCCCCCATGCCGGGGTGATTAAAATATTGTGTCCTGCTTTCTAGAGCCCCCAAACTGGAATGATTAAAATATTGTGTCCTGCTTTCTAGATTCTGCAAGTTGGGGTGGCAAAACATAACATGATTTTTAGAGACCCCATGCTGGGGTGATGAAAATATTGAATCCTGCTTTGTAGAGCCCTCCAGTTAGACTGACAAAACATAGCATGCTTTCTAGAGCTCCCCATACTGGGGTGATTAAAATATTGTTGCTTGCTTTCTAGAGCCCCCATGCCAGGGTGATTAAAATATTGTGTCCTGATTTCCAGAGGCCCCATTTTGGGGTGACAAAACGTACTATGATTACTTAGAGCCTCCATGGTGGGGTGATTTAAATATTGAATCCTGCTTTCTAGAGTTTCCCCCCCTCCATTTCGAGTGACAAAACATAGCATGCTCTGTAGAGTGCCCCATGGGGGGCAATTAAAATATTGTGTCCTGCTTTCTAGATCCTGCAAGTTGGAGTGACAAAACATACCATGATTTCTAGAGACCCCATGCCACAGTGATTAAAATATTATGTCCTGCTTTCTAGATTCCCCCAATTTGGGGTGAAAATATACCATGATTTCTAGAGCCCCATGCTGAAGTGATTAAAATATTGTTGCTTGCTTTCTAGAGCCCCAAGTTGTGGTGACAAAACGTAATATGCTTTCTAGGGCCCCCATGCCAGGGTGAGTTAAGTATTGAGTCCTGCTTCATAGTGCCCCTAAGTTGGTGTGACAAAATGAACTGTGCTTACTAAAGGCCCCATTCTGGGGTGATTAAAATACTGAGTTCTCCTTTCTAGAGCCCCTAATTTTGGGTGACAAAACATAGCATGCTTTCTAGATCCCCCCACAAAATGGTGATTAAAATATTATGTCCTGCTTTCTAAAGCCCCCAAGTTGGGGTGACAAACCCTAGCATGCTTTCTAGAGCCCCCGTGCCGGGGTGATTAAAATATTGTGTCCTGCTTTCTAGAGCCCCCAAACTGGAATGATTAAAATATTGTGTCTTGCTTTGTAAAGCCCCCCCCACTGGAGTGACAAAACATAGCATGCTTTGTAGAGCACCCCATGCTGGGGTGATTAAAATATTGTGTCCTGCTTTCTAGATCCTGCAAGTTGGGGTGGCAAAACATAACATGATTTTTAGAGACCCCATGCTGGGGTAATGAAAATATTGAGTACTGCTTTGTAGAGCCCTCCAGTTAGACTGACAAAACATAGCATGCTTTCTAGAGCTCCCCATACTGGGGTGATTAAAATATTGTTGCTTGCTTTCTAGAGCCCCCCATCTGCGCTGACAAAAAACACCATGCTTTCTAGGGCCCCCATGCCAGGGTGATTAAAATATTGTGTCCTGATTTCCAGAGGTCCCAAGTTGGGGTGACAAAACGTACTATGATTACTTAGAGCCTCCATGGTGGGGTGATTTAAATATTGAACCTGCTTTCTAGAGTTTCCCCCTCGAGGACAAAACATAGCATGCTTTGTAGAGTGCCCCATGGGGGCGATTAAAATATTGTGTCCTGCTTTCTAGATCCTGCAAGTCAAGTTGGAGTGACAAAACATACCATGATTTCTAGAGACCCCATGCCACAGTGTTAAAATATTAGTCCGTTTCTAGATTCCCCAATTTGGGGTGGAAAATATACCATGATTTCTAGAGCCCCATGCTGAAGTAATTAAAATATTTGTTGCTTTCTAGAGCCCCAAGTTTGGTGACAAAAGTAATATGCTTTCTAGGGCCCCATGCCAGGGTGAGTTAAGTATTGAGTCCTGCTTCAAGTGCCCCTAAGTTGGTGTGACAAAATGAACTGTGCTTACTAAAGGCCCCATTCTGGGGTGATTAAAATACTGAGTTCTCCTTTCTAGAGCCCCTAATTTTGGGTGACAAAACATAGCATGCTTTCTAGATCCCCCACAAAATGGTGATTAAAATATTATGTCCTGCTTTCTAAAGCCCCCAAGTTGGGGTAAAACCTACATGCTTTCTAGACCCCCGTGCCTGGGATGATTTAAATATTGTGTCCTGCTTTCTAGAGCCCCAAACTGGAATGGTTAAAATATTGTTTTGCTTTAAAGCCCCCCACTGGGTGACAAAACATGCATGCTTTGTAGAGCACCCCAATGCTGGGGTGATTAAAATATTGTGTCCTGCTTTCTAGATCCTCAGTTGGGGTGGCAAAACATAACATGATTTTTAGAGACCCCATGCTGGGTAATGAAAATATTGAGTACTGCTTTGTAGAGCCCTCCAGTTAGACTGACAAAACATAGCATGCTTTCTAGAGCTCCCATACTGGGGTGATTAAAATATTGTTGCTTGTTTCAGAGCCCCCATCTGCGCTGACAAAAACACCATGCTTTCTAGGGCCCCCATGCCAGGTGATTAAAATATTGTGTCCTGATTTCCAGAGGTCCCAAGTTGGGGTGACAAAACGTACTATGATTACTTAGAGCCTCCATGGTGGGGTGATTTAAATATTGAATCCTGCTTTCTAGAGTTTCCCCCCTCAGTGACAAAACATAGCATGCTTTGTAGAGTGCCCCCATGGGGCGATTAAAATTTTGGTCCTGCTTTCTAGATCCTGCAAGTTGGGTGAAAAACATACCATGATTTCTAAGACCCCATGCCACAGTGATTTAAAATATTATTCTTGATTTCTAGATACCCCAATTTGGGGTGAAAATATACCATGATTTCTAGAGCCCCATGCTGAAGTGTTTAAAATATTGTTGCTTGCTTTCCTTAGTTGTGGTGACAAAATTATATGCTTTCTAGGGCCCCCATGCCAGGGTGAGTTAAGTATTGAGTCCTGCTTCATAGTGCCCCTAAGTTGGGGTGACAAATGAACTTGTGCTTACTAAAGGCCCCATTCTGGGGTGATTAAAATACTGAGTTCTCCTTTCTAGAGCCCCTAATTTTGGGTGACAAAACATAGCATGCTTTCTAGATCCCCCCACGCCATGGTGATTAAAATATTATGTCCTGCTTTCTAAAGCCCCCAAGTTGGGGTGACAAACCCTAGCATGCTTTCTAGAGCCCCCATGCCGGGGTGATTAAAATATTGTGTCCTGCTTTCTAGAGCCCCCAGTTGCGTGGAAAAATTTCACACATGCTTCTAGGGCCCCCATGCTGGGTTGATTAAAATATTGTGTCCTGCTTTCCAGAGGCCCCAAGTTGGGGGTAACAACACATATTGTGATTACTTAGAGCCCCCATGCCGGGGTGATTAAAATATTGTGTCCTGCTTTCTAGAGCCCCCAAACTGGAATGATTAAAATATTGTGTCTTGCTTTCTAGAGCCCCCCCCCCGTTGGAGTGACAAATCATAGCATGCTTTGTAGAGCACCCCATGCTGGGGTGATTTAAATATTGTGTCCTGCTTTCTAGATCCTGCAAATTGGGGTGGCAAAACATAACATGATTTTTAGAGATCCCATGCTGGGGTGATTAAAATATTGTGTCCTGCTTTCTAGATCCTGCAAGTTGGGGTGGCAAAACATAACATGATTTTTAGAGACCCCATGCTGGGGTAATGAAAATATTGAGTCCTGCTTTGTAGAGCCCTCCAGTTAGACTGACAAAATATAGCATGCTTTCTAGAGCTCCCCATACTGGGGTGATTAAAATATTGTTGCTTGCTTTCTAGAGCCCCCCAGCTGCGCTGACAAAACACACCATGCTTTCTAGAGCCCCCATGCCAGGGTGATTAAAATATTGTGTCCTGATTTCCAGAGGTCCCAAGTTGGGGTGACAAAACGTACTATGATTACTTAGAGCCTCCATGGTGGGGTGATTTAAATATTGAATCCTGCTTTCTAGAGTTTCCCCCCCTCCAGTTCGAGTGACAAAGCATAGCATGCTTTGTAGAGTGCCCCATGGGGGGCGATTAAAATATTGTGTCCTGCTTTCTAGATCCTGCAAGTTGGAGTGACAAAACATACCATGATTTCTAGAGACCCCATGCCACAGTGATTAAAATATTATGTCCTGCTTTCTAGATTCCCCCAATTTGGGGTGAAAATATACCATGATTTCTAGAGCCCCATGCTGAAGTGATTAAAATATTGTTGCTTGCTTTCTAGAGCCCCCAGTTGTGGTGACAAAACGTAACATGCTTTCTAGGGCCCCCATGCCAGGGTGAGTTAAGTATTGAGTCCTGCTTCATAGTGCCCCTAAGTTGGGGTGACAAAAAAAACATCTCATGCTGGGGTGATTAAAATATTGTGTTTTGCTTTCTAGATCCCCCATATTATGGTGATTACAATATTGAGTTCTGCTTTCTAGAGCCGCTAAGTTTGGGTGACAAAACGTAGCATGCTTTCTAGATCCCCCCACGCCACGGTGATTAAAATATTATGTCCTGCTTTCTAGAGCCCCCAAGTTGGGGTGACAAAACATAGCATGCTTTCTAGAATATTGTAATGCCATCCTAATTTGATTCTCTACCATAAGTCTTTCTCTCTTCAGTCCATCCTCTATTTTTTCTTCAGTGTTCATCTGCCTTTGTCACTCCCCTACTGAGTAAACCTTAATGTTTCTCTCTTGCCTTTAGGATAAAATATAAACCTTCATCTTTGACTTCTTAAGCCCTTCCTTATTTGGATTCAGTCCTATTGTATATTTCTTTCATGTCTTCTTACTGTGATCCCACCAAATAGGTCTTCTTTCTACCTCATGAATGCCATATGTGGTAAAAAGGAGGAATTCAAAGAAACTTGGGAACAAATACTTATATGAACTGGTGCAGTGGGGAAAAAAAAGCAGGACAATGCCATGGTATGTAAAATGACCGGGGCACTTTCTTTTAGTAGCGATTAATCTGAAGTCTCCAGAGTCTGCGGAAAGATGTCAGAGGGATTGTGAATATGGTCTGGAAAATAAGCATTAGTCCATTAGAAATTTAACATTTCTTTCAATTATGAATTAAAAAAAAAGCATTTTAAGAACATGCTGTAGTTTTCACTATACTCCAAGAGTAGTGGGTGTATGACAAAAAAGGGTTCTCTTCTTGATTTTAGAGAACTTTGAAAAATGCTTCATTTGAATATAATTCATAGCCATAAGATGCCACTTTCTTTTTGCCTGATAGTTTTCCTTTGTCATGCAATACCAAGTTCATGTCCTTTGACTATCTATCAATTGGGGAAATGGCTTATATTCTTAGAATTTTGGTTCAGTTCTCTTTTTATATTAGAAATGAGGCCTTTATCAGAAAAACTTGCTGTAAAATTGCACCCCCCAATTTTTGCTTTCCTTTTCATCTTGGCTGCATTGGTTTTATTTGTATAAAATTTTCTAATTCAGTGGAATAAAAATTATTCATTTTATATCCTGTAATATGGTATCTTTTGTTTGGTTTGAAGTTCTTCCCTTATCCAGTATCTGACAAGTGAACTATTCCATACTCCACAGATTTACTTATTGTATCCCCCTTTTGTCTAAATCGTGCCACTTTTATCTTGATATTTATTTTGAGATGTTCGTGTATATACTTAGTTTCTTTTAAACCATTTTACATTTTCCCCTGCAGTTTTTAATCAGATGGTTGAGTTATTGTTCCAAAATCTGGAATCTTTTCATTTTTCAAACATTAGATTACTAAGGTCATTGGCTACTGTGTATTGTATGCCTAACCTATTCTACTGATACACAACTCTTAGCCTTATATTAATATCTTATTTGAGTTTCAGAATTTCAAGTTGGTATTTAACTGGGGATTTTAGATGTATTTTTTTTAGTCTTGCACCTAGTGTCAGAAAAGTTTCCTTCTGAAGAGTTGTCTTACTCCTTATCATCTGAGCCCTGAACGCTCCAGAGGTTACCTCAAGTGATTTGGCCACCCCCGGGTGTGCTGAGAGTTTGCCCAACACATGTTGCTGCTGGCTTCCTGGGGCCTGCTTGTTGCAGGCTTACCCAGGTGTGACCTCTGCAGGACCACATTCCATTCTCAGCCCAATGAAAAAGACCTTTACTGTCAACTTTGTAAATTGTCTTGGACCATAAAATTGTTTAACCAACTCCCTTTGTTGATTCTGCCACTCTAGAATTCATGTTATTTTTCAGTTGATTGGAGGAGAAATTGCAAAAGCTTGAGTACTTGTATCTACTATGCTCTCTTGTCTCCTTCTCCATGTGTGTGTGTTTTAAGTTCTTTGAAAGGGAAATACATTTATCTTTAATGAGAAGAGATCTGCAAAATATAGTCTGTTTCTGAAAGCATCTTTGAAAAGAAACTTGGCTCCTCAGACTAATTCATTCTAACTCAGTTAACTACTTTACCGTTATATTGAACATTTTGCATACAACTCAGTTATAGCCTGATAGAAATTTTTAAAAAGTGATCTAAATATCTCATTTTTGTGGCACTCTTATCCACATTATAAAAAAATGTAGGTCAATTGTGGAAATTATGATGACATAGTTGGGATAAACCTATTGAAGGTGAAAAGGGGAAATTTTTGTTTAAGTGCAGTAGAAAAGTGTTATTATATACAAGCTACCTTCACTAACTCTAAAATAGTCTACAAGATAATTTTAACTTGTTTTTTTCCTGCTTAGCACTTGATACCTAATGTCCCTTGATATCTTATATCATGCTTATAGGTTGGGAGGGATAATAGCAGGGAAAATAGCTTTCTCCAAGGATTGTAACTTAAGACACTAACCTCAAAGATCTCTGTATTTCACTTTATCTGAAATCTGGAAGTTGATTATAGAAGTAGCAAAAAAGGAGAGTGCAATATTGAAGTTGCTCTCAAACTACATTTAAAAGGGATTTCCTTTTATGTAAGTTATTTCTGCTTTGTTGCTGTTTTACACATATTTCTCATACCACAATCATCTTTAATTTGAAATGCTGATGATATATCTGAGAGACCAATATTTACTTTGAGTTGAAAATGTTAGTTTATGTACCAAATATGTTTTTTGTGTGTAGTCTGTATTAGAGCATTTTTTTTTTATCTCTGGCTCATAGCACAGTACTTGGCACTTGTAAACAATTAAGAAATCCTTTTGGACTGACTTAACATATTAGTCTAAGCTCAGGATGCATTTAGCAATGAAGTTGTAGTAATAAAAATTTTTTGTTGAGGTTTCCAAAGGGAGTACATTAATTAATACATAAGGAAACTGAAAAATAAGTGGCTAGGACGTTCTTACTAAAGTTTTTGTGAGATAGACATTGAGATATGTTATTTGACATTTAAAAAATATTTTTAAACCATGCCAATTTGTAATGGAATTAACCTCTTTCTTTAGGCAAGAAAAAATTATATTTTTCTCTTCCCTTTCACATGTGAACAAACCGCCTATACTTAACTGCATCTACTTCCTGTCATCTTCCCTCTTAATATGAAACTTGGTTTCCAGCTCTTTGATTCAATGAAATTGGATATTTTCAAGATAATATGATATTTACCAAATCCAATGACCTCTTCTCACTACTTGTGTTTTCTTATTTCTTGATTTTTCTCCAGTACTTGGCACTTTTCTCCACTGTTTACTGAATATTCTTTTCTAGCTGTTTGGTGACACTGTTCACCCCTGGTTCTTTTGCCTATCTAGATGTTCCTTCTATCTCTTCCTTACTAGATCATCATTTACTTTCTATCCTCTTTCCCGGCTGTGGTCATATGCTAGATACCCTTTTTTTTGTCTCTGTTATCTCTCTTGATGACCTCATCAGTTGTCATAGCTTCAGCTGTCATTTCTTTGATGTCCAGATCCAACTATCTAGCTGTAGTCTTTGTTGAGCCGCAGTTCCATAGTAAAATGTATATTGTACATTTCCAACAAAGTTTCTACAAGGATCTTAAATATAACATTTAAAACTGAACTCTATCTTTTCCTCAAATCTTTGCCTTCTCCTTAATTATTTTTCACTTCAGGACACCACCATTCTTTTAGTCACTTAGATTTGCCAGCTCAGACCATTCTCAAGTCTTCATTTTTCATAATTTTCCCCCTTCCTCATATCTAGTCAATGGCCATATCTTGTTGATTCTGACCTTGCCAACACCTTTTATATCTGTTTCCTTTTCTCTGTTTAAGTGATATCCAGCCTCTTGAAGTATTAGATATGTGTTGTCATTTTGGTTATTGAGACAACTTCCTAAATGGCTTTTCTCTCTCCTATCCACCTCAACACAAATGATAAATGGTCATTCCTAAAACACATTTCTGACCATGTCATTTTCTTTAAATTTCTTATTCTCAATTCTTTTTCTCCCTTCTCCTTTGGATATTGACAATTTCTTAAGCTCCAGGCCTGGTTTACTCTCACATAACTCCTGTTCCTCCTCCTTTGCTGCTGAAAATTGGACAAGTAAGCTGAATCTACTGCAAATTTATATTCTTTGTTCTCAACTTGAACCTCGCTTCTCTGTAATTGATTTTTTTTTATCCCACTCCCCACATCTGCTGTTCTCAGGTATCTATTTTCTCTTCACAAACCTCTCACACAGTGCCCTCTCTTATCCTTATAGCTGTGAAACTTAACTTAGACTTTATGAATATTTCACTTGATGTCTGACTTTTCACCTAGAATTTTACAATAGCCTGCTAATTCAGCTTTGTACCTCAGTTCTGTTTTTTTCTACAATCTATCTTTCACACAGTTGATAAAGTGATTTTCTTAAAATGCAGATCTGATCATATCACGTTCTTATTCAGTAAACTCCAGTGATTCCTTACTGCATCTAAAATCTAATATACATTCTTATAATTTAAGAATTCCTTTCAGTTTTCCCAGTGGATCACCTTTATGTGTGAGAAGTTAGACAAACAGTTCTCTTCAAATAGGGTGAAAATCATACATTCTAGGAAAATCTGTTGGTGTTGACTTGTGACTATAGTATTACCTCTGTACAAATTAAGAATCACAGGCGATTTCTAACTGAAATCAATTATGGACATTCAGAAGTATTTCAATGTGTGAGTAAATTAATTTTTTCTAGATGTTTAAGTGGTCCACTTTCTCTGTCCCTCTTCAGCAATCCATGGTTTTTTTGGTGGTTATTTTTTAAACGTTACCAAAGTATGTTTGTATGGAATGAATATGAATTAGCCACACTAGATATGTTCCAAATTCTTTGGGGCTTTTCATTCAGCCAACAGATGTGTTATGTACTTATTTTATATCTTAAATATGTGAAGTTTTGGAGATCCCAAAAAACAAACAGCCTAACCACAAAACAAAACAAACCAAAACAAAAAAACCTGTCTCTGACTTAAAGGTGCCTATATTCCAATAAATAAGGCCCTGAATGAATAAGCATCACTTTTTATAATAATAATAGTTTTTTATTGTTCAAAGTACATGCACAAATAGTTTTCAACATTCACTGTCAAAGTGTTGTGTTTCAAATTTTCTCCTTCTCTTCATCCCCAACCCCTCCCCAGGACATCAAGTAATTCAATATATATTAAATATATACAATTCTTCTATGCATATTTCCACAATTCTCTTGCACAAGAAAAATCAAATCGAAAAGGAAAAAAATGGGAAATAAAATAAAATGCAAGCAAACAACACTAAAAAGGTTAAAATGCTATGTTTTGACCCACATTCAGTTTCTACAGTTCTTTCTTTGGCTGTAGATGGCTCTCTCTATCATGAGATCATTGGAACTGGCCTCAGTCATGTCATTGTTGAAGAGAGCCATGTCATTAGAGTTGATCATCACATAATCTTGTTGTTACCATGTACAGTGATCTCCTGGTTCTGTTCATTTCACTCAGCATCAGTTAATGTAAGTCTCTCCAAGCCTCTCTATATTCATCCTACTGGTTATTTCTTACAGAACAATAATATTCCATAGCATTCATATACCACAATTTATTCAGCCATTCTCCAACTCATGGGCATCCACTCAGTTTCCAGCCACTACAAAAAGGGCTGCCATAAATATTTTGGCACATACAGGTCCCTTTCCCTTCTTTAAGATCTCTTGGGGATATAAAGTAGTAACACTGCTGGATTAAAGGGTTTTGCACAGTGAGATAGCACTTTAAGCGTAGTTCCAAATATAAGTATCACTTTTTAATTATGTGTACAGAACTATGGATACAAGTAGAAAAGATAAGACATTCTTTCCTAAAGCAATAAACTTTTCAAGGTAATGACACAATATTTCAGTGTAACTCCCAAGCTTAAAGAGGCTCCTTTTATAAGGTACCTAACATTCAGAATGCACATAATATTGTCTTTGGTCATGTCACTCTCATGGTCACCATGCCTTAGCTGCAAAATTAAAACTTGGGAAATTGGAATAGTATGAAGAAGCAGTATAGCCCCATGTTAGCTCTTTCCCAACTACCCCAACAGCGATTAAAAAGAAGTTGGATTGAGTAAGTGATTGGGAAGTTAAAGAATAAACAACAGTAGATCATCGTTTGAGTCCAAGATTATCAGTTACCTTTTTATAGGCAAGTCAGTAGAGCAGGAAGTCTTGAATAGTGATGAAATAGAATCATACATTCAGTTTGCAGAACTCAGACCTAGGCCAGCAGTACAAGGATACTTGGGCCTAATATATAATCAGATCCTTATCACGGCCAAGAGCCAGAATTAAGTTTCCAGAGCTAATCACTGATTGAACCTATGGCACAACTCAGTAGGTATAGTTCTCAAAGAGGAGCCAGGAGCATGGATTAAGTACCAAAAAAAAAAATTGACTAAGCCATTGGGGATTGTAGAGTTAGCCCCTGGCCCATGCCATCATTGTAGATAACAAGATTTAAGACTTAGTGGCCAGAACTCTAATCAAGAGATCATTCAAGGTCAAAATGGGTTCATGACCTAGGCATAAAGAATGAAATTATTAATAAATTAGAGGAACATAGGATAGTTTACCTCTCAGACCTGTGGAAGGGGAAGGTCTTTATGACCAAAGAAGAACTAGAGATCATTACTGATCACAAAATAGAAAATTTCGATTATACCAAACTGAAAAGTTTTTGTACAAACAAAACTAATGCAGACAAGATTAGAAGGGAAGCAATAAACTGGGAAAATATTTTTACAGTCAAAGGTTCTGATAAAGGCCTCATTTCCAAAATATATAGAGAATTAACTCTAATTTATAAAAAATCAAGCCATTCTCCAATTGAAAAATGGTCAAAGGATATGAACAGACAATTCTCAGATGAAGAAATTGAAACTATTTCTAGTCATATGAAAAGATGCTCCAAGTCATTATTAATCAGAGAAATGCAAATTAAGACAACTCTAAGATACCACTACACACCTGTCAGATTGGCTAAGATGACAGGAAAAATAATGATGATTGTTGGAGGGGATGCGGGAAAACTGGGACATTGATGCATTGTTGGTGGAGTTGTGAACGAATCCAACCATTTTGGAGAGTAGTTTGGAACTATGCTCAAAAAGTTATCAAACTGTGCATACCCTTTGATCCAGCAGTGTTACTACTGGGATTATATCCCAAAGAGATTATAAAGAAGGGAAAGGGACCTGTATGTGCACGAATGTTTGTGGCAGCCCTTTTTGTAGTGGCTAGAAACTGGAAACTGAATGGATGTCCATCAGTTGGAGAATGGCTGAATAAATTGTGGTATATGAAAATTATGGAATATTACTGTTCTGTAAGAAATGACCAACAGGATGATTTCAGAAAGGCCTGGAGAGACTTACACGAACTGATGCTGAGTGAAATGAGCAGGACCAGGAGATCATTATATACTTCAACAACAATACTAGATGATGACCAGTTCTGATGGATCAGGCCATCCTCAGCAACGAGATCAACCAAATCATTTCTAATGGAGCAGTAATGAACTGAACTAGCTATGCCCAGAAAAAGAACTCTGGGAGATGACTAAAAACCATTACATTGAATTCCCAATCCCTATATTTATGCACACCTGCATTTTTGATTTCCTTCACAAGCTAATTGTACAATATTTCAGAGTCTGATTCTTTTTCTACAGCAAAATAACGTTTTGGTCAGGTATACTTATTGTGTATCTAATTTATATTTTAATATATTTAACATCTACTGGTCATCCTGCCATCTAGGGGAGGGGGTGGGGGGGTAAGAGGTGAAAAATTGAAACAAGAGGTTTGGCAATTGTTAATGCTGTAAAGTTACCCATGTATATATCCTGTAAATAAAAGGCTATTAAATAAAAAAAAAAAAGAGAGATCATTCAGAACAGATTGTGAACTTAGTTTCCTGCCCAGGACAGCAGTACAAGGGGAAGAGAGGGTCTCTCCCAAAGCAGCCAGTATTTCCTGGACTCCCTGATAGGGCAGCAAGACCTAATTGTTCAGAGCATGTTGCTGGAAGAATGAGTAAGCAGTAAAAATAAAAGACTATTATGGGGTCAAGGATGTCTAAGAGACAAACCCAGGAGATGAGAAGAACTCTAAAACAATTACTAGGAATATCACAGAGAAAAATGGTATAGCTTTTCCACAGTTATAATTACCCTAAGATTTGATACTAGAATTTTAAAATGTGTTAAAATGATATTTTTTATAAATGAAATGACTTTGAGGGAAAAAAAAAATTGAAAAATGAGGACCATGGAGCACAGATTGGGGGAAAGGAATTAGGAGCTTGGCCCAAGAGGTACAAAATGTTAACCAGGTAACACAGGCCCTGAAAATTAGAAAGGACTACATAGAAGTTAGTACTCCATAAATCAACATAAACATAGTCTTAAGATTTAAAAAAAGAAAATATAAGGAATCTCTTGTAAAAACAAAACAGCTCTCTTCTGGAAAACAAAGAGAGAATTTAAGAAGTATTATAATATCTCAAAACCATGATGATAACAACAGCCTAGCCATCATATGTCAAGAAACCATAAAAGAAAGCATCTTTTATCTTTAGAAACCAGAAGACAGTAAAAATAGAAATATGTGCTAGTCATTACAGAGTTCAGATTCCAAGGAGCAACAGTCCACATCACAGAAGATTTAACAGATACCAGAAGAGGAAAGGAGGGTATAGAAAACAAGAATCTAAAAGACAAAAGAATACAGCCTTATAATAGCTTTATAACAGAATAAATCATTCCTACAAAACTGATTTCTTTCTCACAGATGGGAAAAAAATGGACCTTTATGGAAATAAAAGATTTCTAAGCATTCCTGATGAAATAACCAGAGCTGAGTTGAAATTTTGAAATAAAAAAAACATGGGAGCAAAGAGAAATATAAAAAATGTATAAAGATAGTAATTTGAAAAGATTTGGTAGGAATGAAGTCTCTGTATTCTTAAGGAGGGGGGCAGGGAATGATTTAAAAAGTTCCTTTAATTTTAATAACTTTAGTGGGGATCAAAGATGGAGTCAAATAAAATAGAGGGCCTGAGGATGATTTTTGTTATGTTTTATTATGTTTTGATCAGAAAAGAAAAAAAGCAAAGAAGAAATGGCCGAAGAGAATATACTAGGGAAGGAAAGGGAGGAATAAGACAGAGGAAGAAATTTTCCACATAATCAGGGATACAAGTAGAAATCAACATATAGGCAAAGGGTGGGAATACCAGGTGCCACTTGAATGCCACTTTGAATTGGTACAGAATGAAACAGGCACAATCAGGAGAAAAAAATACATGCTATGATAATATCACAAAAACTATCATTGTGATCATTAACCATAGTTTTTTATAAAATTGATAAGTAGTTTTGTCTACTACCTGACTGAAAGGTGATGGACTAGGTATGTATTCAGAGGGAGATATACCATGGGAATGTATTTTGCTTTATTATGCATATATGTTGTAGGGGTTTCTTTCCTTCCCCGGGGTTGCAGGGAAGGAGGTGGGACAAGTACTTGACACCTGAAAAAGAATTAATTTTTTGAAAAAGAAAATGCCGAATAGTTTTTGTTCTCAAAGAGGTTTCACTATAATTGGTGAAGATAACAGGTAAAAAGAAAAGGTCAGATGCAGGATAGATAAAAAGGAGGATTCAACTCTATGGTACATGGTGATATCTAGACGTCCTCAAGATTAGTTCGTTCTGGAAAATGGCAGTAAAAGAATCTTATGGGCGGATTACAGGCTGCAGGGTCTTAGGGAGTGGCAGGGTATTTGGATAGGCCCAATGACGCCCCCCTCCATTAGAATGAATAACTTTGGGACTAATATGTCCTCTTACCTCTTTCTGCAGTTAGGTAGTTATGAGAAAGTGAGAAGATAAGAAAGTGGCCCTAGTCTTAAATCCTTCCTGTTTAGCTGCATCCCAGATAGCTTCTGGGATTAAGAAAGAGTATAGGCAGGAAGGCAGAATTGTTCCCTTGAGAGTAGCTGTTCTTCACAGCACCTAGCCTTCCTGGATTGGAAAGAGATGTTTGTACTATATATGAGATATGAATAAAGTAGATATAAAGTAACCTTAGGAGGGAAGAAATGAGTATGTAGGAGACCCTTTTCCTAATTATAAATGGAACCATAGATTAGAAATAATTCATTTTGGGCAATACACTCAATTTTATTTTTTCATGTACCAAGTTTATTGAGAGTTTAATGTATCCATGGCAAATAAGTTAGGAACCTATTTGAATTAGAAGAAAACATATTTTTTCTCCATAGTAAGTCTACCTTAAAAACATTCCTATGGGCCCTAGTCCTTACAATGCTGAGCTATACAAATGCCTATATTGTTGGAGTGGCATTTATTTTTAATAGAAACAGTTTTCATGGAAACTGGTCTTTCTATATGAAGAGATCACTTCAGTTCTATTGAAATTTTCTTCATTTTGTAAGTTTGTCTCCACACTGAAGTTAAGGTGAAGGCTGCCGCTTTCATGAAAATGTTAGAACTACTTGGACAGTAAAACCCCAAAGATATTCTGACTTAATAGCAAATATATTTTTAACAGCTTAGGATTTCAGATACACACAAAATTATAGCATTATATTGGAAAGAAAAAATAAATTTTAGATTCTGAGAATATTACATTTAAGCATGATACTTTGGTGTATCCATGATTTTATTGATGTGGACATTCCCTTAAGTGGCACTGAGATATCATCCAGTCCAAGTATTCTCCCCCTGTGACTTCAGTCTATGTTTTCCCATAGATCTTCCACACGTGGAATTCCACTGGAATACATACAGTATTTTGAGGACTTTTCCTTTAATCTGTTGATATTATTTTGATATTTATTAATCAACCTCTTTTCCTTTCCTTTCCATCCCTATTACACCTACTAATTTTAAGGAGTCTCTTCTAAGTTCTCTTTTGTATCTTCTATGCTATTTTACTTAATCTTATCAGTTGCCATCTTTTCAATTATTGACTCAGTTTAAATTATTTTGTTTTCCTCTGCAAGGAGAACTTATTAGCTGTCCTTCCATTTACAATTTACGATGAATGTAAATAAAACTAGAAGAAATGAGATAAACAATAATAAATAAAATAGATTCATTTTAATAAGATAATTTACTTATTTATCAAATATTCCCCATGTAGGTCTGGCCCCTGGGAGTATGCCTATCTTACATTCAGAACTTCTGGCTTAGTATTTTAAGAAAGGATTGCTTAAATGCAGCCTTTTTAGGGGCATTCTTATTAATTACATAATTAATATAGAAAATGCTTAATATTTCATGAAAAATTATTTTTACTCCTTGCTGTTAAAGGGAAGTAAAAGCAAATGTGCAGGTTCAGTGTTTTAATCTTGCGTTTTCAAATAAACCTTTGAAAATGGTTTTATACATGACATTTTCTTAGGCCCATGTTATAATTAATCTTCAAATCTAGAGAAGATTGCTTTATATAAACTTTCTTGAAACATTTTGTACTTCTAATGCATTAGTTATTCCTCCCAGATTTATCTTATCTATAAATATAATAAGCAGGCCAGGTATTCCTTTATCCAATTTAACTACAAAAATATTAATACCAGTGGGCCATGAACAGAACCCTGAAGCATTCCTTCCAAGTTGGAAACCAATCATTATTCACTGCTCTTTGGCTCTGGTCATTCATTCAGTTTCAGATCCATCTAATGCTATCTTCTAGTCTGCATCTTTCCATATTTCCGACAAAAATAGCATTCATAATTTGGCAAAATGATTTCCTAATACCTAGGTGTTGTACATTTGTGGCCATTCTCCTGATTAACCTGTTTGATAGTCTTGTAAAAGAAATGAAGTGCATATTGTCTGGTATTATATATTTTTGATGAAGCCATGCTTCCTTTTCTAGATGTTCACAAGCTGTTTTAATAATGTATTTTTTCTAGGGATCAAAGCCATTTTTACTGGTCTGTAGTTTTATGGATTCATTTTCTTTTGGAAAGAAGTACAGCAACATTGACCTCCAGTTCTGCAGTACTTCTTTGATTTGTCATATTTTTTCAGAGAGATGGTTGCTTGGCAGTCAAATCTGCCTATTCATTAAGTACTTTGTGACAAGGGTTAGATTCAGTTTAGGGACAAGGTTTACCTGGATCAGGTGATGAATTTGAGTAGCACGATGTTCTCCTTACTTACCATGATAATACTTAAAGCCAAAGTAATTGAAGTATATTTTTTTCCTTTGGAAGTGTTTGTTGCTCATATTGTTTTTATTGAAAGGGAAAATGTTTGGGTTGTAAATTGGATACCAAATGTTCAAACGTTTTATTTAGAAAACACTTGCTGATTTCCTGGCAATCAAATATAAACTGAAAGGGGCAACTTTTTAAAGTCGACATCTGTTGATAATAGTATATCTTCAGTTATTTTTTAAAAATATAATGAAGTTCAGGTATCTTATCAGCAAATGGCTAAAAATCTATATGAAAATTCATGAATTAGTTATGTTTCTTAGTATTCCCAGAATAAAAGTTTAATGTTTTAAGTACTTGATCATCTTAACATGAAATAAAATGCTTTCAATTTTTTTAGGGACTTAAGTTGTGGTACTTCCCTATCTTAGGTTCAAATAAACACCCAAAGTAAAGTTGAGTCTACTTGAATAGACAAACTAGCAATACCGGATTAATGAGAAAATCACAACATTTCAAGTTTGAGCACAATACATTTGTTATTGTTGAGTACGCACATTTACACAAGGTGCAGCTTTTATAACTACCTAAAGAACAACTACCTTCGTGAGCATGGTGAATGGTCTTTATATTCCAAAATGATCTTTCTAGACCTCTTTAGTAGTTTTTTTTTAGAAGGAAAGCTTCAAATTCAGTCAAAGAAGGTTTAGCAAGATTTTTGATGGAGAGGATTGAAGGTGTAATACCTGAGAAACTGAGGCAAAATAGAGATTAGAGAGTATATAATAATTTATTAAATGGGAGAGAGTTACTGGGACCAAATGGATCCATGGTTTGATCCCAGGGCTGAATGAAACTATAGTCTCCAAGAATCCAGCAAACAATGTGAGTTCTCAATGACATATGTACACATGGCTCAGACTCAGGGGGTAGACTGAGGCAGGGGTGGAGTCAGGGTGCTGAGAGCAGAAATGGGACTCTGACAGGGTGGGGTGAGCCACCGGAGATGGGGAGAGGCATCTTGATAAGATGATATCTGACATTCCAGTAGTTTGGGCTGGGGAAAGGCATTCTGATATTCTAAAACATAAGAT